>NW_027453915.1:92500-122526 GCF_040206685.1 Ascaphus truei | reverse complement strand
TACTGACTAGGGGGGGTGGGTGACTAGGGGGGGGGTGACTGACTAGGGGGGGTGACTGACTAGGGGGGGTGACTGACTAGGGGGGGTGACTGACTGGGGGGTACCTCTGGTGTCACACACGTACTCCCATACACACATACTCCCATATATACACACACACACACACACAAGCACACAGACACACACCCACCCATATATATACACACACACACACACACACACAAACACACACCCATATATACACACACACCCATATATAACACACACATACCCATATACACACACACATACCCATATATACACACATACAAGCACACACGGGGGGGTGGGAAAGGCCATGACCACCACCACCATGCTCCTCCCCCACCCACCCCGCCCGCGCCCATCTCCCGCTCGTGGGGGGGGGGGGGGGCAGGCCGACATCCCCCCCCCCATACCTCACGCGGGCGTAGTGGAAGCTTTGAGGCGGTGGAGAGGTGGCAGGGTGGGTGGGAGTCACGTGACGGGCGCCCAACGGGACAGTCAGCCCCGCCGTGGCCGCCACTGCCCTGCTCCTCCCGTCGGCATGTCCCGCAGTGCACGGGCAAACAGGTATGCACCATTAAGCTAGTCAGCCCGGTATCCCCCCCCCACCTCATGCGGCGGCTGTGCCGTCATGAAGTTAGCTGGCGGGGAGGCACGTGGTGAGGGAGGCACGTGGTGAGAGCCCCCCCCCCCTACGACAACCGGGCTGCAGCAGTGGGGACCTCCCGTCCCGGACAGCGATCGGTGGATCGAGGGACAGGAGGAGGGGAAGGGGACAGGAGGAGGAGGAGGAGGGGGTCAGGAGGAGGGGAGGGGGACAGGAGGAGGGAGGGGGACAGGAGGAGGGGAGGGGGGCAGGAGGAGGGGAGGGGAAGGGGACAGGAGGAGGGGAGAGCTAACGCAAAGGTGCATACTGGCAGGAGAGGGCACGAGCAGAGGGTCGCGGTGGTGAGAAGGGAGACATGTGGGGACTAGGGGGATCGCACGGGTTTGCTTGCAGGCAAGTAGCAGAGGGGCCGCAGCATGGAGAGTACTTACCCTCCAACAGATCTCCAGGCAGAAAGAATGGCCACTCGTTGGGGGCGGGCTCATATAGAGCCTGGTCGCGCGCCCACAAAGCCTGGGAGCGCGCGCCAATCAGCTGTCAGGTAGGGGGAGTTTTTTTTTCTTCAGCGCGAGCAGGGAGAATTTCAGCACGAGCAGGGAAATTTAAAAAAACAAACACGTGTGCTGCTTGGGCCAATATTTACTCGCCCAGAGGTTAAATCTACACGCCCCGGGCGTATAAATGTATATGATTGTTTAACACTGTATATAATACAGTATATACACTATATAATTTGTGTGTGCTGCATATCTTATTGCCTGCATAAAATATTTGGTGTATTTTAGTGTTATAAATGCCTTCAGGAACAGATCCTTTCATTTAAACAGTGTTCCTATGGGAAAACGTGTTTCGCTTTACAATGTTTCGCTATCCAACGCCATTTTGAGTAACACATTGTGTCGGATAACCGAGGACTGCCTGAAGTTTTATTTATATAGCACCAACAATGTATGCAGTGCTTTACAAAATTACAATACAAAGTAAATAAAGTACAATGAGAAGTTTCTCTATCATCCTCCTGCTTCTGCACACACCAACACCCAAGACTCAAAAGTTAATGCGGCAGGTCACACTTTGCATACTTGCAGTCCTGTGAAATGTATGTGCTACCATTTCCTTCGCTACGCTATTTTGCTGAAAGTGTACGAATTTGGCGACATTATAAGCCCTTATGAGGCTGAGTGAAACATTTAGCAAGGAAACACAATTAAAAATGAATAAATAATGTTGCATTTCTGATAGTTTTGCACATCTGTAGTTTTACGGAGTAGCAATGCATACTACAGTAAATGTGGCCCTTTATCTCTAAAGATTCAGAAAGTCCACTTTCATATCATTAGTAATAACTGTTAAATGCATCATATAGCTCATCGACTTATTCTCATTTTCTCCTGGAAATATTTATAATTATCACATTATTATTTAATTTTTAATTATATTTATTATATTATTATATGCAAGTAAGCCTTTGAATGAAAGTGAGGCAGACTGCACATAATTAGATGGGTAGAAAAAACCCCAAGAACATTGCATTAAGAAAGTTCAGAGCCAGTATAAAATGACAGTGTAGTCTTTGCACGTCATGAAAAACAGTGTGGCATTTGGGATCCAACAGGATTGGGCAAACATCACTGCACTGGGTGTTTGTTCTCGTAGTGTACTGTTTGGTACTGTAGATGTTGTCTTTTTTACAGTAACTCACTGCAAACATCTAATTAGCTATTTTGTATTTTTATGTCAGTTGATTAGGCAAACCCCTCCCTTAATTGTTAGGTCAAATGCATGTGATCAAAGTATTTAAAATGTCTATCCTGGCTGTGAGCCATATGGCTGTGTGTAACATTTAAAGTGTAGGTAGAGTTAATTTGGAGTTGAAATTGGAGGTTAAGATTAGAGGAAGATCAGTCTGGACTCTGCACAACAACTTTGCAACTGTGAGAAGTTGACTTTCTATATGCTGTGATTATTTGTACTCTTCCTATCCTCCAATACCTGGTTAAGTCTCTCCCCTTGCCCTCCGTATTGCTTTGTCTGTTTACGGTTTCCTCACTACGTTGTGAACGTCTCTGTTCTCTCCAACTTCCCCGCTCCACCTTTATTTATACACCTCTCACAACAACTTCTTTACCCCTCAATAAAAAACACCCACACATCTTCTATTCACATCCTCCATCTACTTCCTGCTGCTGGGGATCTCCCCTAAGCCTGAAGCCAGACATACACACCTGATGTCACCCACGCCTCCCTGCCATCTCTTCCCCTGCAAATGGTGTTACCCTTCTGATTTAATACGGACTAACCTTAAAACTCGCTTCACGGAGGCGCATGCGCGACGGCAAGGAGTATGGACGCATAGGTTTAGTGCTCCGTGCCTCGCTCAAGTAATAAACGATAAAAAAACCACAGAAAATAGTAAAATACACAACACACAGCACGGCTAGAACACACAACAGTCCAGGATGTCCAAAAGAGGATTGTGAGTCACAAAGAAGAAGGGGCTGCCCGAATATTTTGGCAGAGCTCAGCCGAGCAGCGCGGAGTCAGAAATGGCGCCGATTTCAAACGCGGGCTCGGAGACGGAGCCAGACGGAGAGGAGGAAGAAAACAACAGCCAGGCCCTGATGCCGGTTCGGCAATGTGACTTCATGCGGCTCTACAAAGATCTGCGATCCATGTTACAAGCCGAGATGAAAGATCTCAAAAAAGAGGTGACAGGACTGCGGGAAAGGACTGGTGTCCTCGAGAATAAAGTAGATCAGTCATCAAAGCCATCAAACGGCAGGATGAAAAGACTGTGGATTTACAGGCACAAATAAATGATATCCGGGACAGACAGGAGGACGCAGAGAACCGGGATAAAAGAAACAACCTGCGGGTTAGAGGAGTGCCAGAGACAGTCCTGGACTGTGATGAATACATCACTCAGTGGATGGAATCGATACTACCGGAGACGCAGCAGAGCCTGCTGACAATGGATCGATGCCCAGGGCACTAAGGGCCAAACCACTGCAGAATGAACAGCCAAGGGATATAGTGATCAGGCTGCACCACTATCGGACGAAGGAGGCAGTGCTCCAAAAAATGAGGCCACTGCCGGCAGTGGAGTTTGAAGGGGCCCGCATACTGATATTCCAAGATCTAGCTCCGGTAACACTGGCTAGACGGAAGAACTTAGGCCCAATAACCAAGGCACTGAGAGACAACGGCGTGCGATACCGGTGGACCTTCCCCTTTGGCCTGTCGGTAACAAGGGGCGGCAAGACTATGATCATGAGGGAGCCGGAGGAAGGCCCTGCCTTCATGCACAAGTTAGGGCTAGGGGAGGCCCCCGCACACACAAGCCCCAGAGAGCCAAACCTGGACCTAATCTGGTCGCAAAGCCCCAAATCTCCAAGAGCGAGACAGGACAATTAAAGACTAAACAAACAAACAAAAAAGAAAGTTCGGTATTTACTCTGTTACCAAGTTTGAAATGATCCCAGCAGTTACAGACGTGTTGTGCTACATATCAGCCAGTTCTAAGGTGATAAACACATGCCATTAAAGACTCACTAACCGCGACCTGCAAAAGAAATAAGTGTACCTGGAATCGCTGGCCTTCAATCCCAAGGTAATGAAAACGTGGTCCGAAAAGATGGCGGTGAAGATGGAGGCATCCCTGGATCCACGGTGAACCGCAGGAGCAGGAAGATAAAGGACGGCGGGAACCTGGAGAGAGCGCGAACACCTCTGTCCGGTCGAGAAACAGAATCCAAAATGGCAGCGGACCGGAAGGACGTCATCACCTCGAGTCGGAAGATCGGACGCCATCTTGGAGGTGGCAGTCACGGGAGTACAAGGCGGGCGCGGAATACGTCAGACGGGGAGAGAGGCAATGAGGAGAAGGACCCCAGAGGTGGCTGAACAATGCCGGACCGGCTTTTTGCCTCAGGGAAGAGGCTGGCGGGAGAGAGTAGCGGAGGCAAGAGGGAAGCGGCGGGAGATAGGAAGGGAATAGTAATAGTGGAGTAGGGAGGGAAGAAGGTAGGAGTGGAAAGGACAGCGGAAGATGATAATGAAGGATAGAGTAGGTTAGGCGGAAAGGGGAGCTGGGGAAGAGATAGGCAGGTAAGGGGATAGGGAGGAAGGGGAGTAAGGAAGTAAGAGTTGGGGGAGGGATTAGGCGGGTGGAGAATGAGGGGAGTAGGAGGAAGTTAAGGCAGGGAGGTAGCAGGTGTAAAGAAGGGTCAAGTAGGTAGATAGAAGGGTAGCGCAGGTGATAAGGGAAGGGATGGGTAACGTTAGAGAGGAAGAGGCTGGACTGGTTAGAGTGAAATATGGGAGCTGGAAAGAGACAAAGCAAGATGGGAAGCTAGGCAAGGAGCAGAAAGTCAGAAGCAACAACGATCGTAGCAAGGAGCACCAAAGCGACAGGGGGTCCAGATGAGAAGGAAAGACCAGAGAGGAAGGTGCAGGATTCAGGAGCAACGGTGGTGGATCAAGGGTTTTAAGGGTGGGATCAATAAGTTTATACGTGGTTGTAGTTTAAAGCTTAAGTTGTAGAGCGGGGCAGGAGTAGAGTAAGGTCCTACTCCAAAGTCCGCTTGGGCCGCACGTTAGGAGTGAGGAGGGAGGCTCTTCGCCAGCCTAACGAAGTCCTTTGAGCCATCGCATCCGGAGGAGACTACACACACTCCAGGATGTCGGAACTAGCCCCGCAGACTGGGCTGGAGCTCAAAGGCAGCAGATTCGGAGCCAGAGGAGGCGCCGAGAAATGCCATTCTTTGTGAAATGTTGTCTTGTGTTTATGTTCCTCCAGGTTCCCCCATTTGTGTGTTCCCTATTCATTGTTTCCTCAGGGAGGCGGGTCAGGAGGAGTGAAGAAAGAGGAAGCGGAGAGGATCAGATACATGCGAGACCCGTAAGATTACGACAGATCAAAAGGCAGAAGTTCACAAATGAGTAAGGAAATAGTCTTAATTTCACACAACGTTAAGGGTTTCAACAGCCCAGCTAAAAGAAGGGTTGCATTCAGGGACTACAAGCGGAAGGGGGCAGAAATTCTGTTAATGCAAGAGACACACTTTTCAAGGAATAATAGTCCCAAGTTTCTGGATAAAGATTTCCGGACGAGTTTGTCCTCGGCACAAGTTAAAAAAGAGGGTTAGCCATCTTAATCCATAACAGACTACCATTCATAGCTGACAGAACACACACGGACAGGAAGGGACGGTACATAATAGTAACCGGGACTATCCATGCCCACCCCATCACTCTGGCGACAGTATACGCCCCATGCGAATCTTCCACAGATTTTCTCAATGTATTTTTTTGCAAGTTACACAAAGTAGCGAAAGGCAATATCATATTGGCAGGAGACTTGAACCGAGCACTTAACACTGACCTGGACAGATGTTCTAACACTAACAAGGCCCACAGACAGGACTTACTAACAATATCGAAAGGGTTGAAACACTGTCAACTCTTGGATATCTGGAGGGAACAACACCAGGGAGTGAAGGAATACACGTTCTACTCCCACCCTCACAACAGTTACAGCAGGATAGATTACTTCCTTGTGTCTAATAGATTGGTTCCTGGGGTCACTCGCTCAGAGATACATGACATTTCGTGGTCTGACCATGCATCTATAGAGCTGCGATGCACCTTAATTCCGCTAGACAGACCTAGAGCAAATTGGAAACTAAATGAGATCCTTTTAAAAATACCAGATTTAGAAAGAGAGGTGGGGGAAAAAAATCAAACAATATTTTCTGGAGAATGAGGGGAGTGTAGCCACACACTCCACGCTGTGGGAAGCCCATAAGACAACCCTCAGGGGGATACTAATGAATTTGGCCGCCAAATGACAAAGGGAAAGAGAGAAAAAGATAAGAGAGTTAGAAAAACAATTAGCAGACCTGTCAGCCATTCATAAAGCGAGCAAGCAGGATCATATCCTGAAACAATTACTAGATACCAAAACAAAGCTCAATCTCCTGCTCTCCTCCCATGCAGAGAAGGAAATGACTTGGTCTAAGCGCAAATTTTATGAAAAAGTTAACAAGCCAGATACCCTACTTGCCAACAAGCTAAAAAATAAGCTTGCAAAGTCCCACATTCACGCGATACGGACCCAGAGTGGGGAACTGACATCCATTCCTGGGATATAGTAGAAGAATTTAAAACCTACTATGAAAAACACTATAATGGAGATAAAGTCACCCACAACCTAAAAACACAAGAGATGTTACAAACATTTCTGAAAGAGGCAAAACTACCCACATTGGGCAGGGGAGAGAGAGAAGCACTATAGGCTGACTTCACGTTAGAAGAGCTATCAGAGGTAATTAAGAACCTAAAACCAGCTAAGGCGCCGGGGCCGGACGGCTTCTCGAACCTGTATTACAAAAAATATCTGAAATTATTAGCCCCCCACATGTTAAGATTATTTAATGAGATCCTAGCGGGGGCCTCCTTCCCAACTCAAATGCTACAGGCCTCAATTTCAGTGATCCACAAACCTGGAAAGGACCCGGCAGACTGCAAGAGCTACCGGCCTATATCTCTGATTAATTCCGACATTAAAATATACTCCAAACTCATAGCCAACAGAGTGGGTAGTGTTCTTCCCAGGCTGATTCATACGGATCAAGTAGGGTTTATCGGGGGTTGGCAAGCGGCAGACAACACCAGGAAAATAATTGATTTAATTGATCTGGCCAAGCAGAAAAATATTCACTCCATGGTGTTGTCTGGACGCTGAGAAAGCCTTCGATAGAATAGACTGGCCCTACCTAACAGCAACGCTTGGGGAGTTTGGTTTTGAAGGACGCCTCCTAAAAGCCATTATGGCACTGTACGATGGTCCAACGGCACGGGTGAGACACCAGGGATTCCCCTCCGAGCAATTTAACATTAGAAGCAGAACAAGACAGGGGTGCCCGCTGAACCCACTGTTTGCCCTTTGTATTGAGCCCATAGCAGCCCACATCAGACATAGCCCAGACATAGCAGGAATTTTGATTGGTGATCAACTACACAAAATAGCCCTGTATGCAGATGACGTAATTTTGACGCTGTCAAAGCCTCTCACATCCCTGCCCAACGTATTCGGGATCCTAAGTAAATTCAACCAAATCTCGGGCTTTAAAATCAATCAGACCAAATCGGAAGCCCTCAACATAAATCTACCCAAAGAGGTGGAGAAATTGATAGAAATAAACTTTAATTTCAAATGGCAACCCTCCTCAATCAAATATTTAGGGGTCGATGATTTGAGAAAAATGATAGACCATGCTCTTCAATTACATATTTTTTGGGTGGGTTGGAAACATTTTAAGCACCAAGTATTTATTTTTTCCCAACAATGTTTCTAGCTGTGATACCATTAATTAAACCAATGAGATATCTAGGTATAGCAGTACAAGAAGATTTCAATTTGCTGTATAGCCTGCTATCTTGCCCAAATGATGCTGGGTGGTTGCTGGGACTTGCCAGGTCAAATTACCCGTTGCCTAGACTTTGGGGGGAAAAGGCCTCTGGCTGAAGATTGTTTTTGGCAGGCTTGGCTGGGGAAGGTGAATTAAAGGGGTATACCAGAGTAGTGTCAGCACTCCACAGGTTCATCTTACTTAACTGGAATCAGCGAGGATATCTGCCTTAGCCAGCAATTCTCTACCCTGTTTTGGTGCATATCTGATCGCAATGCTCAGGATGGCAGAGGGACCAGCTGACGCCAATCAGTCCTCTTATCAGAAGGATGAGATGACCATCATCAAATGGAGCAACTACTGTGAAACAACAGGCGCTCTCTGGCAGTACTACCTTGACCCACAAGATGCTGGCTGCATTTTCTGGAGTCCTGTTTGTAAGGGTACCTGAGGCGGGGGAACTGAAGCCTTCACATACAATATGTTCCACCAGAATGCCTACTTCCAATCCAGTCTGCCATGGTAACATGCTCATCCACAACCCAGTAGGAAACAGAGCCTGCAGAGGACATCACAGAAGAGGAGCGCTTTCAGCAGGGAATCATCTAAGTCCATACTATTCCCCCCCTCCTGCACCAGCATCTGGTTCCATAGTTTCCTTCAGCAGCAGTGTATCACAGCCACTCTGATGTGGTAGCAGTCCTAGTGGGAGACCGAGAGAGAGACAGAGAGACACAGTGAGAGAGAGAGACAAAGAGACAGTGAGAGAAACAGACACAGTGAGAGAGAGATAGACACACACAGTGAGAGACAGACGCAGTGAGAGACAGACGCAGTGAGACAGACGCAGTGAGACAGACGCAGTGAGAGACAGACGCAGTGAGAGACAGACGCAGTGAGAGACAGACGCAGTGAGAGACAGACGCAGTGAGAGACAGACGCAGTGAGAGACAGACGCAGTGAGAGAGACAGTGAGAGAGACAGACACAGTGAGAGAGACAAAGAGACACAGTGAGAGAGAGAGACACAGTGAGAGAGAGAGACAGTGAGAGAGACACAGTGAGAGAGAGAGACACAGTGAGAGACAGTGAGTGACAGAGACAGTGAGAGCGAATGAGAGAGATACGCGGGGCGTGACAGGGCGAGACGCAGGGCGAGGCGGGGCGAGACGCAGGGGGGGACGGGCTCCGTCAGACACAAAAGGGGAGGGGGCGGGCGCCGTCGGACACAAGGGGGTGGGCGTCAGACACAAGGGGGGGGAGACCCATCAGACACAAGGGGGGGACCCGTCAAACACAAGGGGGTAGGTGCACCTCCCAGACTCCTCTCCCACCCATGCCCGTTCAACCTTAAGAGCCCTCAAGACCTCCATTTTGTTGGGGGACGACCTGCAGATTTTCTCCTTCCATCCTGGTGGAGCTTCCAGGGGACAGGCGCTCCAGAGGCCAGGCCCTCCTCTGGCTGCTCCTAGAGTAGCACCTTGCACCCATAAACATACAGCATCTCACACACACACAGCATCTCACACACACACAGCATGTCACACACCCAGACCCAGCATCGCACAAACACACACACCCAGCACCTGTCGGACACAAAGGGGGAGAGGTGGGGGGGGCGCTTTGGGGATTGTAATGCATGGGACATGGGGGGGAAGACATTGGGGGGGAAGACATTGGGGGGGGGGGGGAAAGACAAGGGGGAGTACTTACTTTCTCTATAAACAGCATTGTAAAGGATGGCGGACATCACTGCTCCTGCTCAGATTAAGCGCGCCCCCCCCAAAAAAAACATAGTTTTTCACACATGGATATTGAATGTGGAGTCATTTGTGTATAAATAAATGTTGAAAAAGTATCATGTTATTGTGTCATTTGTTTGATCATGTTATCTTTATCTACTATTAGGACTTAGATTATTATCTAATAACATTGTAGGTTTGAAATATGTGAAAATCGTAAGGGATTCACAAACTTTTCCTCGCCATTATATATACCTCCTTTGAGTTTGGGGAAAACAATAGTTTCCTCCTGTTTGTAGCACGGCAATATCAACTAAAGACTTCTTTCCATGTATCTTAAAGGGTCCTTTCCATTTCCCTTTGAGAAGGTCCCCGAATCAGCACTGAGAGACACCTTGGTTCAGGGTAAAAAAATAATAATAATAATTTTAGTGGGATTGCTGCTTTTTAATTGGTTTTAAAGGTGTTTTGGGTTTGCATATACAAGCAAAGAATGGGTATTTTATGCTGGTATCAAAATGTATGGGACTATGGGATACAATTACATTGTACAGTATGCCTAGAAGTGTATCAAAGAGACTTTACAGACGGTGGGCCAGAGACCTTGCAGCAGGTTTAGGCCTGGGACCCGCTGCGCTCGTTGGCGCGGGCGGCAATGTAGCGAGTTCCCCACCAGCAGGGGAATCCTCGCGAGCCGGTCCCGGTCCCCACTGGCTGCACAGCTGACTACACGCTGTGGCGCGTCAGCCGCTAGGAGACACAACAGAATGGTGTTTCCTAGCTTCGACGCGTCACGTGGTGTGGCTGTGAGCCAATGGGGAGGGGAGGCTGCGGGAGGAGGAGAGGCGTCGGGGAGCGGGGAGGAGTGTGGAGTGAAAGCAGGTGAGTGCCTGTCTGTATATGTGTCTGAGTGCGTGCGTGCCTGTCTGTGTGTGTGTATTTGTGTGCCTGAGTGCGTGCGTGCCTGTCTCTGTCTGTGTGTGTGTGTGTGTGTGTGTGTGTGTGTGTGTATGAGTGCGTGAGTGTCTGCGTGTGTGTGTGCGTGTGTGTGTGTGTATGTGTGTATGTATGTATGTATGTATGAGTGCCTGCGTGTCTGTTTTTTTTACTTACCTGCAGCCCGTGGCAGCCCGTGGAGGGAGGGGGGGAAAGAGTAGCGGGTCCCTCCGCTCAAGCCACGCCCCCCCCCTCCCTGTCAATCCTCCCACTCCTGCCCACCTCCCGCTCCGGCCCCCCACGTCATGGCCGCGCCCCCTCACGTCATGGCCGCACCCACCCCCCGACCCGTTTGGCTACGCCCCCCCGCTACTACTGAAGTTTCCTGTACACCGCAGATCGCGGTACAGTGAGTTGCACGCGCCGCCGGCAAGCAAGCCAGCCGTGCGGACGCGTGCAACGGGACCTTAGCCTTAGGCATGTTTGCAGCAGAGTGGCTAAGTCAACCTGCTCCTAACACACACAAAACCATAACAGATTACACCCAGGCTCAGCACAGTCAATATAAGGAGACTTCCAGGGGAACAATCACAAATGGTCAATCCATCATTTGGACTTTTTATTCATGTTATCATTTTAATGCATTCTTTTGTTCTTATTTGCATGTAATTAACAAGATTATATTTCTCTAAAGTGTAAGAATGGCACCACACTATCCTGCATGGAATAGGGTCTGACATACATACTGCACCGACACACTTTATTCGAGCAAATACCCAGTATGTACCTGGCAGATACCTGGAATGCGCCGCTCCTCACCTCTGACAAGCCCCGTTGCGTTTGCCTTCCCAGCCTGGGTTCATGCCTGGCTGACGGGCGGCTGATCTGTTAAATGATAATGATTAGGATTTAATAGGCTGCAATGCTTCGCGTGTCTACCAGATGGCATAAATTCATGAATTGTAATGCAGTATATATATATATATACTGTGCAGTATTGCAGCCAGCGGGAATAAAATGCTTCAATCCCTGCATGGAAAATACCTCAATGCACTCGGGCAGAAAACAGTCACAAACCTCAATACACCCGGGTATACCCGAATTCGTGGGACTAGCCGAGCTCGAATAAAGTGTGTCGCCAGTGTAACATGCATGTTGCATTCATAATGCACATCTGACGATAATTATAGCACACAGTATTACATCAACAGGGAGTGTGGCAGTGTAATAGCCAGTTAGGTGACTTGTTTTAGGGAAGGTGAATAGAGCTAAATGATTTATATGACTTTTGAGCCGACTTGTTTCTGCACAGTAGGAAAAAATAAGATTAGAAATGTATTCTAAAACCAAAAACCTATACTTAAGTAATAATCCCATCAAGAACAGGGCATTGCTGGCCAATAATGCCCTGGCTGGAAGAGTTGAAGGCCCGAGGTGAAACCGAGGAACTTTAACCCAGCCAGGGCATTATTGGCCAGTAATGCCCTGTTCTGAGGGGATTATTACGATTATAGGCTAAATGTAGGGTTTTTTTTTTTTTTACATTTGTCATAAAGAAACAGAGTTTTGTAGTCGTATTGATTTATCAGCATGATTGTCTACATTCTTATGCTTTTACTACAAGTTTATTAAAAGGAAATTATACATACACATAGCCCCCCCCCCTCTATACACACACACATGTTGCAGCCCCCCTCTATACACACAAAACACACTGCTGACACACACACCAACAAAACAGACTACTGACCCCTCTACATCCACAAGAGCACACACCAGCAGCCACACCCTCTCTAAACCCATTGCAGCTCCCCTGTAAACCCACACACTGCAGACAACACTCTGCAGCCCTCCTCCACCCACAACACACACGCACGCGCTCACACGCCCCCTCTACACTCAAACCAATAAAACACTCTGCTGTCCCCCATTACACAGCAAACACACAAACCTTTCCCCTCACTCTCCTGTGCGGAGCTCTCTGCAGGCAGGGTGGGGGAGGAGTCAGTGCCTTGCTGCTCCCTCCTGTCCAATCACCTTACCTGTTTAAGAGCTGCTCTCACCCTTTGTGAATGGGAACTGAAAGCTGATTGGCTGAGAAACTTGGCACGGTGCCAAAAATTCCAGCCCATTAATGATTGGATAATGCCCAGAATTGTAACCAATCAGAGAGCAGGGATTTCAATAATGCCCGGAATTAACCAGATTTAGCCTATAATTCCTGATATTACTATACTATACACCTTTCAGTAGTACAAAAATGGTATAACCTAGTTTGTCATGGTAACCACGCTAATGTTTCTAGGAATTGCTTTGAAATTTCATGGTGAAAAGTACGCACAGATACTGTATGTAACCCTCCTTACCCGGCTCCAAAGGAAATTTAGTATATACAGGCATACCCCGGTTTAAGGACACTCACTTTAAGTACACTCGCGAGTAAGGACATATCGCCCAATAGGCAAACGGCAGCTCCCGCATGCGCCTGTCAGCACGTGGTGAACAGCAACACCGGCTCCCTACCTGTACCGAAGCTGTGAGCAAGCGGGGATTCTATGGAGCCTGTTACACACGTGTTATTTACATCAGTTATGCACGTACAATATATGATGATTGCAGTACAGTACATGCATCGATAAGTGGGGAAAAGGTAGTGCTTCACTTTAAGTACATTTTCGCTTTACATACATGCTCCGGTCCCATTGCGTACGTTAATGCGGGGTATGCCTGTACAGTGGCAGTGCTCAGTCTCTCATACCTTTTCAGGGTGCAGTGTAGGTGAAGTCCAGGCCTGAATAAGCCAATAGAAAACGGATGTGCGCCAGGAAGTTTGTAAAACATGAAAGGTGCTTTATTTGAAGACATACAAAGGAGTGGCAATCCCCTCTGCATGGTCATCCTACATCACATTATGCGCCGGAAGAAACCCACACAGTTAACCTATTAAAGGGAAATAATAGTCCTAAAGGGGGTTACACGTAATTCTGCTAGGATGTGGTATTTTGTTGCATCAGTCAAGTATACAGTAGATTAAAAAAAAAAAAACATGGAGTAGGGTGGGCTTAGGTCTCGGCCATGTTACGTGCTTGCTGGTGGAAGCGCACTGAGGCGCGCTCCCGCTCAGCACTGAGCCCATGCAGCCGCAATTAGAGTGGCTTTAGTAGGGGCTCACCTGCGCTTCCGCGCGCTTGCGGAAGCGCAGGTCTTAAACGGATTTAAAATTCCCCCGCTTGCCGGCGAGACAGGCCGGTCACGTGAGCGGTTCGCCCAATGAGGGCGAACCAGCTCCGTGATATCCCTGACCCGCCCCCGGCCAGTGACGCGCCCGGCCCCGGCCCGCCCCCTGAAGGCCCGCCGACGGCGCGTGCGGTAAGCAACCGCAAGGCCAGGGAAAGCAACCGCTTTCCCTGAGCCTCAGCGCGCCAGCAGGGAGCATGGACTCAGCCTTAGTCACACATTTGTTAAGTTGCAAGTAGTTAGAGGAAGTCTCAACAGCCAGTTACAATGTTTTTATTGTTCATTTAAGGATACGTGCATTAAGGCCGAGCTTAAAGTGCCGACGACGGTCACCTGTCGCCACTAGCGAAAGTTGTAATTCTCTTTCCGGCGTCCAGGTCTTTGATTGGTTCAGAGGCTGTCATGTGGCGACAGTCTCTGAAAAATCAAATTTGACCGCCTTCAAAAATTCGCACCGCCAGCATAACTCCCGTCGTGCTTACTATAAGGGCGTGCGACGGCGACAACGCATGTTTGAGCGACTTTGCGTCGCCGGCACTATAAGCTAACTCGGCAATACCCCAGAAGATGTAAATAAGTAAACATAATGATAAAGTGTTTCAACTCAGTTGGTGGACTATTTTGGTTTTAAGATATGAAAAAAGTCATTGCGAAGTAATACGAGATATCAAGTGAAGTAAAACAATGATGTTGGGGTGTGGTTGTCCCTAGTTCTTGGTCAATGGAGGACATTATTTTTTCTTTGGGTGAAGGAGTTTGCTAGAGAAATGCACTGAAGATCCATTTGGAGGGGGAAAGGGAGACTGTGAAAATGGAGTCCTTCAATATTAAAATCGCTATAACCAGTGTCATAGCTAGAAATTAGCGGGCCCCGGGCAAACATTTTTTTCAGGGCCCTGTTAAAAATAAACGTATTCTGAAGATTCAAAATTAAATATACCGCACACCTATAAATATAGATGAAATATAAAATATAGATTACTCGTCTATATGGGGCGGACATTTTTGCCGCCCCCAAAATTTGTTGCCCTAGACCCGGGTCTAATCCAGGGAAAATCCACCACTGGAAAAGCTATTGAATCTCATTGTGGATGGGTGCAGAGAGGTTCCCACCCTCTACTTTAACCTCTTTGCACCCATCCACAATGAGATTCAATAGCTCTTTTCCCCTTAAATATTATAGGGCTTTTTGTTCCAAAGTTGTGCAAATTTCACCATACACTTTAAATAAAGCAGCATAGCAATATAAGATAATGACTGCAATTTTTTTCTCCCTCTCTTATCCATCATCATCCCCAGCTCTCCCCCTCATCAGATTTCCTCATTATCCCCAGCTCTCCCCCTCATCAGGTTTCCCCATCATCACCAGCTCTCCCCTTCATCATCATCAGATACAACAACATCATATTTCCCATCATCATCATCATCATCATCATCATCATCATATTTCCCCTCAACATCATCATATTTCCCCTCAACATCATCAGATTTCCCCTCAACATCATCAGATTTCCCCTCAACATCATCAGATTTCCCCTCAACATCATAAGATTTCCCCTCAACATCATCAGATTTCCCCTCAACATCATCAGATTTCCCATCATCATCAGATTTCCCATCATCATCATCATCATCATCATCAGATATCCCCCATCATCATCATCAGATTTCCCCCATCATCATCATCATCATCATCATCATTATTTTCCACCCCTCATCATCATCATATTCCACCCCTCATCATCATCATCATCATCATCATATTTCCCCCTTCATCATCATCATCATCATATTTCCCCCTTCTTCATCATCATCATCATCATCATATTTCCCCCTTCATCATCATCATCATATTTCCCCCTTCATCATCATCATCATCATCATCATATTTCCCCCATCATCATCATCATCATCATATTTCCCCCATCATCATCATCATCATCATATTTCCATCATCATCATGTCACGCTGCGCTCACCACAAACAGGACGGAAGACCGCGGGGCTGAGGTGGGGTTGTATAGGCACCGACCCACAACCACGCAGTCCTGTCCGGAATGCGTAGTCCTAGTCGTACCGCGTCGTAGGGTTGGAGAGGTCAGGGTAGTCAGGGTACTTGCCGTGTTCCAGGGTTGGAGAGTCCGGGTAGGTAGAGTTTCGTAGCCAAGGTCCAGGGTAATAGAAGGTAGAGTAGTCGAGGAACGAAGCCGGGGTCAAAGCGCTGGAGAGTGTAGAAATCCAAGGAACAGGCAGGGTCAAACAGGACAGACAAAGTTCAAGACAAAACTAGACAGCAGCGGTGAGCACAATGCATAAACAGGAGTTTATGCTCAGCAATGAAGGACAGACAGAAGCAGGTATATATGTAGGAAGGGTCCAATTACCTTGCAGGGGTGTGCTCTGGTCCACCAATGGTGTCAGTGAGACACTAATCCAAAACAGCTTGTAATTAGGTTTTCTTGATGATAGGTCTGGTTGCCGAGCAACCCGTGCGCGTGCGCGATGCGTGTCGCGACGTGATGACGTCATGCGGCTTATTCTGCAAGTCTCCGCCTGTGGGAGGCTCTAGTAGCTCCTTCGCGTCTTCCTGCCTCCTGGTTGCCGAGCAACCCGTGCGCGTGCGCGATGCGTCTCGCGGAGCTCCGACATCACGCTGCTGCGCCTGCACTGCCTGTGCGTGGCCGCATGACTCTGCCCCGTGGTGCTTCCCCGGGTCGGTCTCCGCGCGGAGTAGAGGTAAGTGTGACAGTATCCCCCCCTTGAGGGGAGACCTCCGGGCGACCCAGAGATGGTTTCTCAGGATGCCTACGGTGGAAGGCATAGATGAGGCGGTTGGCATGTACCTGATGATGAGGGATCCACTCTCTCTCCTCTGGACCATAGCCTTTCCAGTGTACAAGATATTGCAATCCTCCTCTGGATATTCTGGAGTTGAGAATGGTTTGAACCTCATATATGTGTCCATGGACGTACTGGGATGGGTAGTGGTTGAAGGAGACCCGCTGGTCTGTTGTGTGGCGTCTTGCTTCGAGCACAAGTAGCGCATGTAGCTACGAAGGCTTGTATGTCTCTCCGCATATATGGCCACCAGAATGTGCGTTCGATGAACTCAGTAGTTCTTTTGGTACCAGGATGGCCTGCAGTCTTGGATGAATGTCCCCACTCCATGACTCTCCTCTGGAATTTACGGGGAGTGAACAACCGGTCCTCCGGAACGTTGAGTCCTGCCGGGATGTTGTTCTGAGCCTTGGTAATGTCCGTTAAGGCACTAAAAGTATTTGCAGCCAAAATACAAGTGGAAGGGAGAATGGTCTCCTGTTGTTCCACCTTGTTATCCTCTACCAGGAACTGTCGTGACAAGGCGTCGGCTTTAAGGTTCTTAGACCCAGGGATGTAGGAAATGAGGAAGTTAAAGCGAGTAAAGAATAAGGACCATCTTGCCTGGCGAGATCCTAGTCGCCGTGCTCCCTCAATGTACAGTAGATTCTTATGGTCAGTAAGTATCGTGACTGGTGACTCTGTGCCTTCCAGTAAGTGCCTCCACTCTTCTAAGGCCAGTTTGATAGCGAGGAGCTCCCGGTTACCTACATCGTAATTCCTTTGGGCGGAGGATTTTTTTTTATAGAAAAATACGCACAAGGATGAAGTGGGGCTTGAGGATTCTTTCTCTGGGAAAGTATAGCACCTGCTCCTACATCGGAGGCGTCGACCTCCAAAAAAAAAGGTAACGAGGGATCTGGATGGGTTAAGATGGGTGCTGAGGCGAATGCCGTCTTTATCCTCTCGAAAGCCTGAAGAGCCTTCTCAGTCCACCTCGTAGGATCAGCTCCCTTTTGCGTGAGTGCCGTGATGGGTGCTACTACCGATGTGAATCCCTGAATTAACCTCCGGTAGTAGTTAGCGAAGCCGAGGAACCTTTGGATGGCCTTGAGGGAGAGGGGACAGGGCCATTCGAGTACCGCCTTGACCTTGGTAGGATCCATAGCAAGGCCGGTGTCCGATATGATGTAGCCGAGAAAGGAGAAAATTTAAACAACTTACCGTAATTTTCTTTTCCTGGAACCATGGCAGTGGGCACCATTGGGTTAATCCCTTCTCACTCTAGGTAGGACAGGAAGTAGACTTTTGCAGGTAGGCCATATAAGGCCCCTCCCTCTACCTGCACACTAGTCTTACGATTCTTCCATAGCTGAAAATATATAACTGATAGGCATTAGACATACATAGGGAGGGTAACTATGTGCCCACTGCCATGGTTCCAGGAAAAGAAAATTACGGTAAGTTGTTTACATTTTCTCCTTTCCTGATCACCCTGGCAGTGGGCACCATTGGGACATACCCAAGCAGTGCAAATTTTAGGGAGGGATACATCAGAATAGACAACACCAGTTTAATGTCTTATCAGTTCAACCTTTATTAATACACTTTACACTTTATTTCACTACAGTTTCTAAGACTCTACGCCCAAAGCTTGCGTCAGCTGATGATTGTACGTCTAGTCTGTAGTATTTAAAAAATGTATTGAATGAGGACCATACAGCTGCTTTGCATATCTGCCCTGGTGTAGCCTGGGCTTTGAATGCCCATGAAGTAGCCATGGCCCTTGTAGAATGGGCCTTCACGTTCAAAGGTTTATCTTGTCCTTTGCTTTCATAAGCTCTTTTGATACAAGACACAATCCACTGTGCAATTGTAGTCTTTGATGCTGCTTGTCCTTTCTTTGGTCCCTCTGGAATGACAAATAATTTGTCAGACTTTCTGATATCTCTCATCCTTTCTAGGTACACCTTAAGACATCTTACCACGTCCAATTTGTGTAACCTTTCCTCTTTCTTATTTTTTGGTTCTGGACAAAATGACGGGATCACAATCTCCTGATTCATGTGGAACTGTGATACCACCTTTGGCAGGAATTGCTGTATCGGTCTAAGAACTGCCTTGTCTTGATGTATGATTAGGAATGGTTCCTTAGCAGATAGCGCCTGTAGTTCTCCCACTCTCCTTGCCGAGGTGATTGCTATCAGAAACGCCATTTTCCATGACAACCATTTTAGGCCTATCTCCTGTATTGGTTCAAACGGAGCTGCTGTTAATACATCCAAGACTAAAGACAAGTCCCATGTAGGAACCCTGTTCTTAATTTGAGGTTTTAACCTTTTAACTGCTTGAAAGAACCTGATTATCAATCTTTCCATTGCCAGATTTCTTTCCAACAAAGCTGATAGTGCCGACACTTGTACTTTTAATGAGCTGAGACTGAGACCTTTCTCAAATCCTTTATGCAGGAATTCCACTATAGATACAATTCTTGGTGAAAGGAAATTTGCTCTCTCTTTTTCACACCAATCACAAAAGCAAAGCCAAATTCTATGATATACTCTTGATGTGGAACTTTTCCTTGCTTGTAACAGGGTTTGAATTGTTTTCTCTGAACAACCCTTCAGTCTCAATGTCTCCCGCTCAATCGCCATGCCGTCAAAGCCCATTGTTTGGTATTCGGATGGCATATTGGCCCCTGTTGCATCAGGCCTTTTTGATCTGGTATGTGCCATGGTGTATCCACTGCCATATTTACCAGGTGTGTAAACCAAAGCCTTCTTGGCCAGTATGGTGCTATGAATATCACCTCTGCTCTGTCTTCTCTGATTTTCCTGATTGTTTTTGGAATCAGAGGAATTGGAGGGAACAGGTATCCCAATTTGAAGTCCCATTTGAGACTGAGAGCATCTGTAGCTTGTGCGCTTGGGTGAAACTGTCTGGAACAATAGTTCCTTACTTTGCGATTCTGGTGTGTCGCCATCAGATCGATGTCTGGTTGACCCCATCGCTCTACCAGTTCTTGAAATACTCCTGGATTTAACGCCCATTCTCCTGGGTGAATGATATTGCGACTTAGAAAGTCTGCTGTGACATTCTCTAGTCCTAGGATATGTATGGCTGTAATATCCGACAAGTGGCACTCTGCCCAACCGAGTATTTCTGCTGTGAGCTTCATCAGCTTTCTGCTCCTGGTTCCTCCTTGTTTGGCTATATATTTGACCACAGAGCTGTTGTCTGATTCTATTTTTATACAGCCACCTCTTATTTTGTCCTGGAAAACTTCTAGGGCCTTATGTACTGCTTTTAATTCCAGCAGATTTGATGGTAAGTGGTTTACCTGATTTCCCCAGGTTCCTTGCACCACTTCTTCTCCCATCTGAGCCCCCCAACCTGTCTTGCTCGCATCTGTTGTAATTTTTAACCAGTGCACAGGTTGTAGCGTTTTCCCTTTGACCAGGTTTCGGGTATCTTCCCACCATTTTAACTCTTGTTTTGTTTGTGGGTGTAACAAGATTCTTTGTCTTGTGTCTTTGTGATTCCCGTTCCATTGTTGCAGAAAATTGTTTTGCAGAGGTCTCATATGCAACGCTGCTTACTTTGTGATGCTTAATGTTGAAGCGAATTTCCCCAGGAGTCTCATGCATTCTTCTGCAGAAGTCCTGGTAGCTTTTCTGAGCCTCCTTGTTCGTATGGCTATGTCTTGCCTCTTTGCCTCTGGCAATCTTACTTCTCCTTTCTCTGTATCGAATTCTACTCCCAGAAATCTTAAGAGCTGAGTGGGTACCAAATGGCTCTTGTCTCTGTTTATTAACCAACCGTGATGTTCTAGGAAGGTTATTACCATTTTCTGGTCTTGTTGGAGTTTCTCCCGATCCTTTGATTTTACCAGGATGTCGTCCAGGTAAGGGTATATCTCTACCCCCCTTTTTCTCATCTCTGCCACTAGAGGGGCTAGAACCTTTGTAAACGACCTTGGGGAAGTTGCCAGACCAAATGGTAGTGCTGTGTATTGATAATGCTCCTGATTTACAGCAAAACTTCGGAATCTTTGATGCTTTTTTGCTATTGGTACATGTAAATAAGCGTCTTTTAAGTCTATCGCCACCATCCAGTCTCCTGGTTGTACCTCTTGTATAATCAGATTTACAGACACCATCTTGAACTTTCTTATCTTCAAGAATGAATTTACCTTTCTTAGGTCTAGGATTGCTCTGTAATCCCCTGTAGGCTTCTTTACCAAAAATATTCTGGAATAAATTCCGCTTCCTCTGTCTTCCTGAGGTACCTTTTCTATTACTTCTGCCTGTAGTAATTTCCTTAAAGCCGTATTCATCTGCCTTTTCTTTTCTTTGGACTGTATCCATGTTATTACCCCCATATTTCTTTTTGGTACCTCGCTGAATTCCATACTGTATCCTTGACGAATGGTTTGTAACACCCACTCGTCCTGTATTGTTTGGGCCCATGCTGTGGAAAACATTCTCAGCCGTCCTCCTACGGACAACTGCTGGGCCCTCTGACCTTCATGTGGATTTATTCTTTGCGAATGATCCTCTTCCTCTAGAGCCACGAAAAAGCCGGTTCTGGCCACCTCTCCATGTTGTTTGCCTTGGAGAAGCCCTACCAGGCTTGTATGCCTTTGCTTCTTTATATTGATTTTTATTCATCTGTTGGAGACTGAATCTCCTGGCTCTGTATTCCTGCGGTAAAAAAATGCTCTTTCCACCTGATGCCTTTGTTATTATTGCATCTAGTTTGCTGCCGAATAGGAATTCACCTTCAAATGGTAATGCACATAAGGTGTTCTTTGATGCTGTGTCAGCCATCCACTGTCTGAGCCATAAAGCTCTTCTTGCTGATACCGCTAGTGCCATAGACTTGGCTGCTATTTTTACTGCATCCAATGAGGCTTCTGCTATGTAATCAGTTGCCCATTTCACCTCTGACAACGCCTTAAGAATAGTACTTCTTTTTACACCTTTGTCTATTGCCTCTTCAATGTTGGCAATCCACACTCGAATAGCCCTAGCAGTTGATGTAGTTGCTATGGCTGGTTTGTAGGCTATTCCTGCCGTAACATATGCTTTTTTCAATGCATAATCCATCCTTTTATCCATAGCGTCCTTTAATGACGCTGCTTCCTCTAAGGGGATTGTGGTCTTTTTTACTATTCTGGAAATAGCAATATCCACCTTTGGGCTAACCTCCCAATTTCTCACCTCTTCTTGTGGGAATGGATACATTTTCCCCAATCTTTTAGGCGCAAATATTTTGGCATCTGGTCGGGCCAATTCTACCTGAATAAGATCTTTAATTACTTGGTAGATGGGAAACTCTCTATCCTTTCTTTGTCTTGCCCCAAAAAGTTTATCTTTCTTATGGGTTAACTCATCAGAGTCTTCTAGCTCCAATGCCAGCCTCATGGCTTTAATAAGTGGATCCACTACTTCTACATCAAATTCAGATTCTTCCTCCTGAATCTCTAGCTCTGATGAATCCCTTTCTCCCTCTGATACTTGAAAACAATCAACCTCAGACTCATCTGACGAAAAACCTTTCCCTTTATCCAGACTGGTTTGGGATCTAGATCTTTTTTGCGTAGGGTTAACAGCTTGCTGGACTGCTTCATCCACACTCTGTTTAACTGCCTCCTTCATCAACACAAGGAAAGTGCTCATCTGTTCACTGGTATCACCTGCTGCAGTTTTAATACATTCTTTGCATAATTTCTTTCCTATAACAGCTGGATTCTCACAAGCTGAACACCACTTCGTTTTTTTAGCAACTTTTCCTCTACTTTTATGTTGCAGGGATTCCCCAGCCCCTTTAGAAGATTCCGCTTCTGGGAGGGTAACCAACACACTAAATTATAAAAACAAAATAAATGCTAAACATACACCCTAATGTATATATATATACCATCTCTCTTTTCCCATTGTAGAACTAAACTAAGGACTCACCTAATCTTGGGAACTGATGTTTTGGGTGTTTCCATTTTTGCATCCATATCCAGCACTTGGCTTCTCCCTGCTGAGTGTTCCATGCTGCTGCTTCACTCACACATACATGACATCATCAAGTGCTCGTGCTCGTGCACCCGCACGGCTCGCGTGCTGTGCACGCACTTGCCGGCCTGCACGCGCGCGCTCCCGAGCGGCTACGTGCACTGTACCCTTCTCCGCAGTATACTTGATACACCTGCGGTCCTCTGAACCTCCTCGGTTCACCGCGGATTACTGGGGTAGTACCGCCGCGTTGCTACGCTGTTGCGGTCTGAAAGAGGCTCCTCCGCTCGCAGCTATTGCTGCTCCCCCTTCCACGTGTGGCGGGCTGCCGGGTACATTACCGCAGCGTCCATGCGCTTATGCGGTGAGTCTGGGCCTCCATGGCTCCCAGCTGTAGCTGCTGTGCGCCTCGATCGCTGGGCATTGCACTTAAGCTTTCCTCGCGCTGCAGCTGTTTCCCCCCCCCCCCCAACAGGGGCACCCCCGACTCTAAGGGGTCTCCGTCTTGCCCCCCGTAGGGCGCACCGCGGAGCTTCAGGGCAGAGAGGGTGAGACCCTGGTTATCTGCACAAAGTGCAGTAGGTGAGCCCTGTTAAAAAATAACAAATCCTACACCTAGCTGTGAGGACAGGAAAAAGACTAGTGTGCAGGTAGAGGGAGGGGCCTTATATGGCCTACCTGCAAAAGTCTACTTCCTGTCCTACCTAGAGTGAGAAGGGATTAACCCAATGGTGCCCACTGCCAGGGTGATCAGGAAAGGAGGTGGATGTTTGATGGAAATGGCATTTCTCGAGCTCGGCATACAAGTGGTTCTCTCTTAAACGCTGCAGGACTTGTTTGACATGCATAGTATGTTCCGGCATGGATCTGGAAAATATTAATATATCGTCCAGGTATACTATAACATGATGGTCCAGAAGGTCTCTGAAAATGTCGTTGACAAAGTCTTGGAAGACAGCAGGAGCGTTACACAATCCAAATGGCATGACCAGATACTCGTAATGCCCGTCGCGAGTATTGAATGCTGTCTTCCATTCGTCTCCTTGTCTGATTCTAACCAGATTATAGGCTCCTCTGAGGTCCAGTTTGGTGAAGATCCTGGCTCCTTGGAGTTTGTCGAATAATTCGTCTATCAACGGAAGGGGGTAGCGGTTCTTTATGGTGAGTTTGTTGAGACCGCGGTAGTCAATGCAGGGTCTGAGGGTTCCGTCCTTTTTTTTGACGAAAAAAAATCCTGCCCCAGCAGGTGATGAAGATTTCTTAATGAACCCCCTCTGGAGATTCTCCTGAATATATGTTCTCATGGCCTGGGTCTCAGGAATAGATAGTGGGTATGACCCTCCTCTGGGAGGTATGGCCCCGGGTAGAAGATCAATAGGACAGTCATACGTCCGATGTGGCGGAAGTACTTCTGCTTGGCGTTTGTCAAAGACATCGCGGAAATCCTCGTATATTCCCGGCAGCTGTACCCTGTCAGGATCCGTGACCTCCAGTCCTGCCACTGCCTTAGGAGCAGACATGCAATGCTCCAAGCAAAAAGAACTCCAACGAATTGGCGTGGCCTCTGTCCAGTCAATGAATGGATTGTGGATCCGGAGCCACGGAAGTCCCAGAATGATGTCCGAGGAGGGGGTGTGAATGACATCCAAGGTTATGGTCTCGGAGTGGAAGTCGCTAGTCACGATCTTAAGGGGTGTGGTTTGTAAGGAAATGATCGCGGGCTGCAAGGGTCGTCCGTCAATGGCTTCAAGACCTACCGGTCGATCTTTGAGTACCAACGGTATTTTATTCTCGATAGCGAACTTTTGGTCCACGAAGTTTCCCCCTGACCCCGAATCCAGAAAGGCCCGTGTCTGTACTGTGAAGGTCTCGCCGGATATGGAGATAGGTAGATAAATCCTCGTAGAGGGTTGAGGAGGGGGAAGAGTTGCAGTGCCCAGCGTGATCCTCCTTATACTCACTGGGCTTTGGCGTTTCCCGGCTTCAGTGGACAGTTGAATACCAGGTGTCCGTTATTGCCGCAGTAGAGGCATAGTCCCGCTCGTCTTCTTCGTTGCCTCTCGATAGGCGACAGGCTAGTCCCTCCCAGCTGCATGGGTTCATCTAGGGCAGGAGCTGTGGAGAGTAGAGGGCCTATGGTGGAAAGAGAAGACGATTGTATACCTCGGGGGTGTTTGTTTTTCTCCAACTTTCTCTCTTGGAGGCGCTGATCCATCCGGATGCACAGGTCTATCAGGTCCTCAAGTCCAGCGGGACGATCCAGAGCTGCTAATTCATCCTTCAACCGTTCGGACAGACCCTGCCAGAAGACTGCAGATAGAGCCACATCGTTCCAGCCGGTCTCGGAAGCCACCGTCCGGAAGTCCAGGGCATAACGAGCCACAGTACGGTCTCCCTGAGAAATATTAAGCAGAGAAGATGCAGCCGTAACCTTACGCCCTGGGGTGTCAAACACCCTTCTGAATTCGGTGATGAAGAGAGTGAGGTCAGAGGTCAAATCTGGGCGTTGCTCCCAGATAGGAGATGCCCATGCTAGAGAGGCGTCAGTCAGCAAGGAGATTATGTATGCGACCTTTGTTCGTGAAACCGGAAAGTGAGAGGGCATTAACTCAAACTGTATGAAGCACTGGTTCAGCAACCCCCGACAACCGCTGGGATCCCCTGCATATCGGTTGGGCGCAGGTAGTCGTGGTTCGGAGGTAGGTGTGATGGGAGCAGGAGTGGCTGCGAGTGGAACGGTGTTGGTGGTAGATACTGTTAAACGTCTAACTTGTTCAGTCAGGGTATCAACGTCTTGTTTAAGTTGGGAAACTAGTTGTTCTTTTAGTGTAAATGATCCGGTAAGTTGCCGGAAGCATTCCTCATGGGTGTCTAGGCGTCGGGCCACCTCAGCAGCGTCCATGTTTGTTGGGCTGAGCATATTGTCACGCTGCGCTCACCACAAACAGGACGGAAGACCGCGGGGCTGAGGTGGGGTTGTATAGGCACCCACCCACAACCACGCAGTCCTGTCCGGAATGCGTAGTCCTAGTCGTACCGCGTCGTAGGGTTGGAGAGGTCAGGGTAGTCAGGGTACTTGCCGTGTTCCAGGGTTGGAGAGTCCGGGTAGGTAGAGTTTCGTAGCCAAGGTCCAGGGTAATAGAAGGTAGCGTAGTCGAGGAACGAAGCCGGGGTCAAAGCGCTGGAGAGTGTAGAAATCCAAGGAACAGGCAGGGTCAAACAGGACAGACAAAGTTCAAGACAAAACTAGACAGCAGCGGTGAGCACAATGCATAAACAGGAGTTTATGCTCAGCAATGAAGGACAGACAGAAGCAGGTATATATGTGGGAAGGGTCCAATTACCTTGCAGGGGTGTGCTCTGGTCCACCAATGGTGTCAGTGAGACACTAATCCAAAACAGCTTGTAATTAGGTTTTCTTGATGATAGGTCTGGTTGCCGAGCAACCCGCGCGCGTGCGCGATGCGCGTCGCGATGACGTCATGCGGCTTATTCTGCAAGTCTCCGCCTGTGGGAGGCTCTAGTAGCTCCTTCGCGTCTTCCTGCCTCCTGGTTGCCGAGCAACCTGTGCGCGTGCGCGATGCGTCTCGCGGAGCTCCGACATCATGCTGCTGCGCCTGCACTGCCCTGGAAGTGCGTGGCCGCATGACTCTGCCCCGTGGTGCTTCCCCGGGTCCCCGGGTCGGTCTCCGCGCGGAGTAGAGGTAAGTGTGACACATCATCATCATCATCATCATATTTCCCCCATAATCATCATCATATTTCCCCCATAATCATCATCATATTTCCCCCATCATCATCAGATTTCCCCCCTCATCATCATCAGATTTCCCCCCTCATCATCATAATCATCAGATTTCCCTCATCATCATCATCAGATTTCCCCCATCATCATCATCATCATCATCATCATCAGATTTGCCTCATCATCATCATCAGATTTCCCCCATCATCATCATCAGATTTCCCCCATCATCATCATCAGATTTCCCCCATCATCATCATCAGATTTCCCCATCATCATCATCATCAGATTTCCCCCATCATCATCATCATCAGATTTCCCCCATCATCATCATCATCAGATTTCCCCCATCATCATCATCATCAGATTTCCCCCATCATCATCATCATCAGATTTCCATCATCATCATCATCATCATCATTATCATCATCATCATCATCAGATTTCCCCCCTCATCATCATAATCATCATCATCAGATTTCCCTCATCATCATCATCATCATCAGATTTCCCCCATCATCATCATCAGATTTCACCCATCATCATCATCAGATTTCCCTCATCATCATCATCATCATCATATTTCCCCCATCATCATCATCATCATCAGATTTCACCTCTCATCATCATCATCATCATCATCATCAGATTTCCCCCCTCATCATCATAATCATCATCATCAGATTTCCCCCATCATCATCATCATATTTCCCCCATCATCATCATCATATTTCCCCTATCATCATCATCAGATTTCCCCCATCATCATCAGATCCCCCCCCATCATCATCAGATCCCCCCCCATCATCATCAGATTCCCCCCCCATCATCATCATCATCAGATTCCCCCCCATCATCATCATCAGATTTCCCTCATCATCATCATCAGATTCCCCCCATCATCATCAGATTTCCCCCCTCCTCCTCCTCCTCATCATATTTCCCCTCCTCCTCATCATCCTCATCATCATATTTCCCCTCCTCATCATCCTCATCATCATCATATTTCCCCTCCTCCTCATCATCATCCTCATCTTATTTCCCATCATCATCCCCATCCTCATCTTATTTCCCATCATCATCCCCATCATCATCATATTTCCCATCAGCATCCTCATCATCATCAGATTTCCCCCCTCATCATCATCATCAGATTTCCCCCATCATCAGATTTCCCCATCATCATCATCATCATCATCATATTTCCCCCATCATCATCATCATTATATTTCCCCATCATCATATTTCCCCTCATCATCATCATCATATTTCCCCTCATCATCATCATCATCACATTCCACCCATCATCATCAGATTCCCCCCATCATCATCATCATCATCATCATCATCATATTTCCCCCATCATCATCATATTTCCCCCATCATCATCATCATCATCATCATCATCATCAGATTTCACCTCTCATCATCATCATCATCAAATTTCCCCCCTCATCATCATAATCATCATCATCAGATTTCCCCCATCATCATCATCATCAGATTTCCTCATCATCATCATCATCAGATTTCCCCCATCATCATCATCATCATCATCATCAGATTTCCCCCATCATCATCATCATCAGATTTCCCCCCTCATCATCATAATCATCATCAGATTTCCCTCATCATCATCATCATCATCATCAGATTTCCCCCATCATCATCAGATTTCCCCCATCATCATCATCAGATTTCCCTCATCATCATCATCATATTTCCCCCATCATCATCGTCATATTTCCCCCATCATCATCATCATCATCAGATTTCACCTTTCATCATCATCATCATCAGATTTCCCCCCTCATCATCATAATCATCATCATCAGATTTCCCCCATCATCATCATCAGATTTCCCCCATCATCATCATCATCAGATTTCCCCCATCATCATCATCATCATCAGATTTCCCCCATCATCATCATCAGATTCCCCCCCCATCATCATCATCATCATCATCATCATCAGATTCCCCCCATCATCATCAGATTTTCCCTCCTCCTCCTCATCATCCTCATCATATTTCCCCTCCTCCTCATCATCCTCATCATCATATTTCCCCTCCTCCTCATCATCATCCTCATCTTATTTCCCATCATCATCCCCATCATCATCATATTTCCCATCAGCATCCTCATCATCATCATCATCATCATCATCATCAGATTTATCCTCAACATCATCATCAGATTTCCCCCCTCATCATATTTCCCCCATCATCATCATCATCATATTTCCCCCATCATCATCATATTTCCCCATCATCATCATCATCATCATCATCATCATCATCATCATCATCATCATCATATTTGCCCCATCATCATCATCATCATCATCATCACATTTCCCCCATCATCATCATCATATTTCCCCTCCTCCTCATCATCCTCATCGTCATCATCCTCAAATTTCCCATCATCATCATCAGATTTCCCCATCATCATCATCATCATCATCATCATCATCATCATCATCATCATCATCATCATCATCATATTTCCCACCTCATCATCATCATCATATTTCCCCCATCATCATCATCATCATCATCATCATATTTTCCCCATCATCATCATCATCATCATCATCTTTCCCCCATCATCATCATCATCATCATCATCATCATCATCATCATCATCATCATCATCATATTTCCCCCCATAATCATCATCAGTGCTCGACAAATAATGATAACCTGTCGCCCGTTGCGAGTGGATTTAGGCAGCTGGCGACCCGTGCTGCAGCTCAATGAATTCCCCTGCTCGTGCCAATTTTTTTTTTTTTTTAAATAAATAAATAAATAACCCCCCTCCCTGATTGGGTTAAAAAAAAAGTTTAAAAAAATGGCGGCAAATCCTGTGGTCCCGGCGCGCGTGCACAGGGCAAGCAGAGTGTCCTGCCATTTGCGCTGCCTGTTCCCCCCAGCAACCCAGAATCTCCCGCATCCCTCCCCCCCCACTCCCCACGTGGGACGGAGGGGGAAGCCCAAACCAAGCCCCGCGCGCAACCCAGCCCCCCCCCCTCCGCTCCCCACGTGGGACGGAGGGGGAAGCCCAAACCAAGCCCCGCGCGCAACCCAGCCCCCCCCCTCCGCTCCCCACGTGGGACGGAGGGGGAAGCCCAAAACAAGCGCCGCGCGCGATCCAGCCCCCACACCCTCCCCCCTCCGCTCCCCACGTGGGACGGAGGGGGAAGCCCAAAACAAGCGCGCGATCCAGCCCCCCCGCACCCTCCGCTCCCCACGTGGGACGGAGGGGGAAGCCCAAAACAAGCGCGCGATCCAGCCCCCCCGCACCCTCCGCTCCCCACGTGGGACGGAGGGGGAAGTGCCAACCCAGCTTCCCCCGTGCGCGCCTCCTGCGCCAGTCCGCCTCCTGCCCATGATCTCCCCCTAATCACCTGCCCCCGATCCTCGCATGCTGCCCGGGGGTGTCCGGGGAGCGTGCTGCGGCGTCGGCCGCTTCTGGGGGGCGGGGCGGGGCGGGGGGG
>NW_027453915.1:85000-87500 GCF_040206685.1 Ascaphus truei | reverse complement strand
AGGGGTGCAGGAAACTAGTCATCCACATCTGGCTTTTTTTTTCTAGATTTGACATTTATATACACACACACACCAAGGACTAATTGTAGTATAATGTAATACAATAAATAAACTAATATCAAAAACGAATGTTCTTACTAGGAATTTATTCAATTTATTTAATTTATGGCTTTTTTAAAAATGCGTGGCTGGGGGCGGGACTAGAGGCGGGGTTGGGGGCGGGACTAGGGGCGGGACTAGGTGGCGAGTAGATTTTTTGGTTCGGCGAGTAGATTTTTGGGTGATTTGTCAAGCACTGATCATCATCATCATCATCATATTTCCCCCCATCATCATCATCATCATCATCATTTCCCCCATCATCATCATATTTCCCCCATCATCATCATATTTCCCCATCATCATCATCATATTTCCAACCATCATCATCATATTTCCAACCATCATCATCATATTTCCCCCCATCATCATTATATTTCCCCCATCATCATGATCATCATCATCATCATCATCATCATATTTCCCCCATCATCATCCTCATCATCATCAGATTTCACCTCAACATCATCATCATAAGATTTCCCCCATCATCATCATCATCATCATCATCATCATCATATTTCCCCCATCATCATCATATTTCCCCCATCATCATCATATTTCCCCCATCATCATCATCATATTTCCCCCATCATCAGATTTCCCCTCAGCATCATCATCATAATTCCCCTCAGCATCATCATCATAATTCCCCTCAATATCATCATCATCATCATCATCATCATCATATTTTCCCCATCATCATCATCATCATCATATTCCACCCCTCATCATCATATTCCCCCCCTCATCATCATCAGATTCCCCCCCTCATCATCATCATCATCAGATTCCCCCCTCATCATCATCATCATCATCAGATTTCCCCCCTCGTCATCATCATCAGATTTTCCCCCTCATCATCATCATCATCATCATATTTCCCCATCATCATCATCATCATCATCATCATATTTCCCCATCATCATCATCATCATATTTCCCCCCCTTATCATCATATTTCCCCATCATCATCATCATATTTCCCCCCCTCATCATCATCATCATCATCATCATATTTCCCCCCCTCATCATCATCATCATATTTCCCCCACCATCATCATCATCATCATCATCAGTTTTCCCCCATCATCAGATTTCCCCTCAGCAGCATCATCATCATCATCATATTTCCCCTCAACATCATATTTCCCCTCAACATCATCATCATATTCCACCCTCATCATCATCATCATCATATTCCCCATCATCATCATATTTCCCCCTCATCATCATCATATTTCCCCCCCTCATCATCATCATATTTCCCCCATCATCATATTTCCCCCATTATCATCATATTTCCCCCATCATCTTCATCACCATCATCATATTTCCCCCCCTCATCATCATCATATTTCCCCATCATCAAATTTCCCCCATCAGCATCATCATATTTCCCCCATCATCATATTTCCCCCATCATCATCATCATATTTGCCCCATCATCATCATCATCATCACATTTCCCCCATCATCATCATCATATTTCCCCTCCTCCTCATCATCCTCATCGTCATCATCCTCAAATTTCCCCCTCATCATCATCATATTTCCCACCTCATCATCATCATCATCATATTTCCCCCATCATCATCATCATCATCATCATATTTCCCCCATCATCATCATCATCATATTTTTCCCATCATCATCATCATCATCATCATCTTTCCCCCATCATCATCATCATATTTCCCCCCATCATCATCATCATCATCATCATATTTCCCCCCATCATCATCATCATCATATTTCCCCCCATCATCATCATCATCATATTTCCCCCCATCATCATCATCATCATATTTCCCATCATCATCATCATCATCATCTTTCCCCCATCATCATCATCATCATATTTCCCCCCATCATCATCAGTGCTCGACAAATAATGATAACCTGTCGCCCGTTGCGAGTGGATTTAGGCAGCTGGCGACCCGTGCTGCAGCTCAATGAATTCCCCTGCTCGTGCCAATTTTTTTTTTTTTTTTTAAATAAATAAATAAATAACCCCCCTCCCTGATTGGGTTAAAAAAAAAGTTAAAAAAAATGGCGGCAAATCCTGTGGTCCCGGCGCGCGTGCACAGGGCAAGCAGAGTGTCCTGCCATTTGCGCTGCCTGTTCCCCCCAGCAACCCAGAATCTCCCGCATCCCTCCCCCCCCACTCCCCACGTGGGACGGAGGGGGAAGCCCAAACCAAGCCCCGCGCGCAACCCAGCCCCCCCCCCTCCGCTCCCCACGTGGGACGGAGGGGGAAGCCCAAACCAAGCCCCGCGCGCAACCCAGCCCCCCCCCTCCGCTCCCCACGTGGGACGGAGGGGGAAGCCCAAAACAAGCGCCGCGCGCGATCCAGCCCCCACACCCTCCCCCCTCCGCTCCCCACGTGGGACGGAGGGGG
>NW_027453915.1:0-80000 GCF_040206685.1 Ascaphus truei | reverse complement strand
CATCATCATCATCATCATCATCATATTTCCCCATCATCATCATCATCATATTTCCCCATCATCATCATCATCATCATCATATTTCCCCCATCATCATCATCATCATCATCATCATATTTCCCCATCATCATCATCATCATATTTCCCCCCTCATCATCATCATATTTCCCCCCCTCATCATCATCATCATATTTCCCCCACCATCATCATCATCATCATCAGTTTTCCCCCATCATCATCAGATTTCCCCTCAGCAGCATCATCATCATCATCATATTTCCCCTCAACATCATATTTCCCCTCAACATCATCATCATATTCCACCCTCATCATCATATTCCACCCCTCATCATCATCGTCATCATATTCCCCATCATCATCATATTTCCCCCCCTCATCATCATCATATTTCCCCCCCTCATCATCATCATATTTCCCCCATTATCATCATATTCCCCCCATCATCTTCATCACCATCATCATATTTCCCCCCCTCATCATCATCATATTTCCCCATCATCAAATTTCCCCATCAGCATCATCATATTTCCCCCATCATCATATTTCCCCCATCATCATCATCATATTTGCCCCATCATCATCATCATCATCATCATCACATTTCCCCCATCATCATCATCATATTTCCCCTCCTCCTCATCATCCTCATCGTCATCATCCTCAAATTTCCCCCTCATCATCATCATCATCATCATCATATTTCCCCCATCATCATCATCATCATATTTCCCCCATCATCATCATCATCATCATATTTCCCCCATCATCATCATCATCATATTTCCCCCATCATCATCATCATCATCATCATCATCATCATCTTTCCCCCATCATCATCATCATATTTCCCCCCATCATCATCATCATCATCATCATATTCCCCCCATCATCATCATCATCATATTTCCCCCCATCATCATCATCATCATCATATTTCCCCCCATCATCATCATCATATTTCCCATCATCATCATCATCATCATCATATTTCCCATCATCATCATCATCATCATCATCATCATATTTCCCCCATCATCATCATATTTCCCTCATCATCATCATCATCATCAGATTTCCCCCATCATCATCATCAGATTTCCCCCATCATCATCATCATCATCATCATCATCAGATTTCCCCCATCATCATCATCATGATTTCCCCCCTCATCATCATCATATTTCCCCTCATCATCATCATCATCATCATCATATTTCCCCTCCTCCTCATCATCCTCATCCTCAAATTTCCCATCATCATCATCATCATCATCATCATCATAATTCCCCCCATCATCATCATCATCATCATCATATTTCCCCCATCATCATCATCATCATCATATTTCCCCCATCATCATCATAATCATCATATTTCCCCCATCATCATCATAATCATCATATTTCCCCCATCATCATCATCATCAGATTTCCCCCATCATCATCATCATCATCAGATTTCCCCTCAGCAGCATCATCATCATCAGATTTCCCCTCAACACCATCATCATCATCATATTCCACCCTCATCATCATCATCATATTCCACCCCTCATCATCAGATTTCCCCCCTCATCATCATCATCATCATCATCACCATATTTCCCCCCTCATCATATTTCCCCCCTCATCATCATCATATTTCCCCCCTCATCATCATCATATTTCCCCCATCATCTTCATCACCATCATCATATTTCCCCACCATCATCATATTTCCCCATCATCATATTTCCCCCCTCATCATCATCATATTTCCCCATCATCATCATCATCATCATCATCATATTTCCCCCATCATCATCATCATCATATTTCCCCCATCATCATCATATTTCCCCCATAGTCATCATCATCATATTTCCCCCACAGTCATCATCATCATCATCATCTTTCCCCCTCATCATCATCATCATCATCATCATCATCAGATTTCCCTCATCATCATCATCAGATTCCCCCCATCATCATCAGATTTTCCCCCCTCCTCCTCCTCCTCATCATCCTCATCTTATTTCCCCTCCTCCTCATCATCCTCATCATCATATTTCCCCTCCTCCTCATCATCATCCTCATCTTATTTCCCATCATCATCCCCATCATCATCATATTTCCCATCAGCATCCTCATCATCAACATCATCAGATTTCTCCTCAACATCATCATCAGATTTCCCCCCTCATCATATTTCCCCCATCATCATCATCATCATATTTCCCCATCATCATCATCATCATATTTCCCCATCATCATCATCATCATATTTCCCCATCATCATCATCATATTTCCCCCCCTCACCCCCTCATCATCATCATCATATTTTCCCCCCTCTCACATCATCATCATATTTCCCCCCCTCATCATCATCATCATATTTCCCCCCCTCATCATCATCATCATCATATTTCCCTCATCATCATATTTCCCCCACCATCATCATCATCAGATTTCCCCTCAGCAGCATCATCCATCATCATATTTCCCCTCAACATCATATTTCCCCTCAAAATCATCATCATATTCCACCCTCATCATCATCACATCATATTCCCCCCCTCATCATCATCATCCCCATTTCCCCATCATCATCATATTTCCCCCCCTCATCCATCATCATATTCCCCCCCTCATCATCATCATATTTCCCCCCTCATCATCATCATCATCATATTTCCCCCCTCATCATCATCATCATCATCATATTTCCCCATCATCATCATATTCCCCCATCATCATCATATTTCCATCATCATCATCATCATCATATTCCATCATCATCATCATCATCATATTTCCATCATCATCATCATCATCATCATCATATTTCCATCATCATCATCATCATATTCCATCATATTTCCCTCATCATCATCATATTTCCATCATCATCATCATCATCATCATATTTTCCATCATCATCATCATCATCATCATCATCATCATCATCACATCATCATCATCATCATCATCATCATCATCATCATCATTCGTCATCACATCATCATCATCAGATTTCCCCTCAGCAGGCATCATCATCATCAGATTTCCCCTCAGCAGCATCATCATCATCAGATTTCCCCTCAACATCATCATCATCATCATATTCCACCCTCATCATCATCATCATCATCATATTCCACCCCTCATCATCATCATATTCCCCCCCTCATCATCATCATCATCATCACCATATTTCCCCATCATCATCATATTTCCCCCCTCATCATATTTCCCCCCTCGTCATCATCATCATATTTCCCCATCATCATCATCATCATCATCATATTTCCCCATCATCATCATCATATTTCCCCCATCATCATCATCATCATCATCATATTTCCCCCATCATCATCATCAGATTTCACCTCAACATCATCATCATAAGATTTCCCCCCTCATCATCATCATCATCATCATATTTCCCCCATCATCATCATCATCATCATATTTCCCCCATCATCATCATCATCATCATATTTCCCCCATCATCATCATCATCATCATCATCATCATCATCATCATCATATTTCCCCCATCATCAGATTTCCCCTCAGCATCATCATCATCATAATTCCCCTCAGCATCATCATCATCATAATTCCCCTCAATATCATCATCATCATCATATTTTCCCCATCATCATCATCATATTCCCCCCCTCATCATCATCATCATATTCCCCCCCTCATCATCATCATCAGATTCCCCCCCTCATCATCATCATCATCAGATTCCCCCCCTCATCATCATCATCATCAGATTCCCCCCCTCATCATCATCATCATCAGATTCCCCCCCTCATCATCTTCATCATCAGATTTCCCCCCTCGTCATCATCATCAGATTTTCCCCCTCATCATCATATTTCCCCATCATCATCATCATCATCATCATATTTCCCCATCATCATCATCATCATATTTCCCCCATCATCAGATTTCCCCTTAGCATCATCATCATCATAATTCCCCTCAGCATCATCATCATCATCATCATCATCATCATCATCATCATCATCATCATCATCATCATATTTTCCCCATCATCATCATCATATTCCACACCTCATCATCATATTCCCCCCCTCATCTTCATCAGATTCCCCCCCCTCATCATCATCATCAGATTCCCCCCCTCATCATCATCATCATCATCAGATTCCCCCCCTCATCATCATCATCATCATCAGATTCCCCCCCTCATCATCATCATCATCATCAGATTCCCCCCCTCATCATCTTCATCATCAGATTTCCCCCCTCGTCATCAGATGTTCCCCCTCATCATCATATTTCCCCATCATCATCATCATCATCATCATCATCATCATCATCATCATCATCATCACTCATCATCATCATCATCATCATCATCATCATCATCATCATCATCATCATCATCATATTTCCCCATCATCATCATCATCATCATCATCATCATCATATTTCCCCATCATCATCATCATATTTCCCCCCCTCATCATCATATTTCCCCCCCTCATCATCATCATCATATTTCCCCCCTCATCATCATCATCATCATATTTCCCCCCTTATCATCATCATATTTCCCCCACCATCATCATCATCAGATTTCCCCTCAGCAGCATCCTCATCATCATATTTCCCCTCAACATCATATTTCCCCTCAACATCATCATCATATTCCACCCTCATCATCATCATATTCCACCCCTCATCATCATCATCATCATCATATTCCCCCCCCTCATCATCATCATCACCATATTTCCCCATCATCATCATATTTCCCCCCTCATCATCATCATATTTACCCCCCTCATCATCATCATATTTCCCCCATCATCATCATCATCATCATATTTCCCCCATTATCATCATATTTCCCCCATCATCTTCATCACCATCATCATATTTCCCCCCCTCATCATCATCATATTTCCCCCTCATCATCATCATCATATTTCCCCATCATCAAATTTCCCCCATCAGCATCATCATATTTCCCCCATCATCATCATCATCATCATCATCATATTTGCCCCATCATCATCATCATGATTTCCCCCATCATCATCATCATCATCATCATCATCATCATCATCATATTTCCCCCATCATCATCATCATCATCATATTTCCCCTCCTCCTCATCATCCTCATCGTCATCATCCTCAAATTTCCCATCATCATCATCATATTTTCCCCATCATCATCATATTCCACCCCTCATCATCATATTCCCCCCCTCATCATCATCAGATTCCCCCCCCTCATCATCATCATCATCATCAGATTCCCCCCCTCATCATCATCATCATCAGATTCCCCCCTCATCATCTTCATCATCAGATTTCCCCCCTCGTCATCATCATCAGATTTTCCCCCTCATCATCATATTTCCCCATCATCATCATCATCATCATATTTCCCCATCATCATCATCATCATATTTCCCCATCATCATCATCATCATATTTCCCCATCATCATCATCATATTCCACCCCTCATCATCATATTCCCCCCCTCATCATCATCAGATTCCCCCCCCTCATCATCATCATCATCATCATCAGATTCCCCCCCTCATCATCATCATCATCAGATTCCCCCCTCATCATCTTCATCATCAGATTTCCCCCCTCGTCATCATCATCAGATTTTCCCCCTCATCATCATATTTCCCCATCATCATCATATTTCCCCATCATCATCATCATCATCATATTTCCCCATCATCATCATCATCATCATATTTCCCCATCATCATCATCATCATATTTCCCCATCATCATCATCATATTTCCCCCCCTCATCATCATCATCATATTTCCCCCCCTCATCATCATCATCATATTTCCCCCCCTCATCGTCATCATCATATTTCCCCCCTCATCGTCATATTTCCCCCCCTCATCATCATATTTCCCTCATCATCATAATCATCAGATTTCCCCTCAGCAGCATCATCATCATCATATTTCCCCTCAACATCATATTTCCCCTCAACATCATCATCATATTCCACCCTCATCATCATCATATTCCACCCCTCATCATCATCATCATCATATTCCCCCCCTCATCATCACCATATTTCCCCATCATCATCATATTTCCCCCCTCATCATATTTCCCCCCTCGTCCTCATCATCATATTTCCCCATCATCATCATCATCATCATATTTCCCCATCATCATCATCATATTTCCCCCATCATCATCATCATCATCATCATCATCATATTTCCCCCATCATCATCATCAGATTTCACCTCAACATCATCATCATAAGATTTCCCCCCTCATCATCATCATCATCATCATCATCATATTTCCCCCATCATCATCATCATCATCATATTTCCCCCATCATCATCATCATCATCATATTTCCCCCATCATCATCATCATCATATTTCCCCCATCATCAGATTTCCCCTCAGCATCATCATCATCATAATTCCCCTCAGCATCATCATCATCATAATTCCCCTCAATATCATCATCATCATCATCATCATATTTTCCCCATCATCATCATCATATTCCCCCCTCATCATCATCAGATTCCCCCCCTCATCATCATCATCATCATCATCAGATTCCCCCCCTCATCATCATCATCATCAGATTCCCCCCCTCATCATCTTCATCATCAGATTTCCCCCCTCGTCATCATCATCAGATTTTCCCCCATCATCATCATCATCATCATCATCATCATCATCATCATCATCATATTTCCCCATCATCATCATCATCATAGTCATATTTCCCCCATCATCAGATTTCCCCTCAGCATCATCATCATCATAATTCCCCTCAATATCATCATCATCATCATCATCATCATCATCATATTTTCCTCATCATCATCATCATCATCATCATCATCATCATCATATTCCACCCCTCATCATCATATTCCCCCCCTCATCATCATCAGATTCCCCCCCCTCATCATCATCATCATCATCATCAGATTCCCCCCCTCATCATCATCATCACCATATTTCCCCATCGTCATCATATTTCCCCCCCTCATCATCATCATATTTCCCCCATCATCTTCATCACCATCATCATATTTCCCCATCATCATCATATTTCCCCCCCTCATCATCATCATATTTCCCCATCATCATCATCATATTTCCCTCATCATCATCATCATCATCATCATCATCATCATCATCATCATCATATTTCCCCCATCATCATCATATTTCCCCCATAGTCATCATCATCATCATCATCAGATTTCCATCATCATCATCATCATCATATTTGCCCCATCATCATCATCATATTTGCCCCATCATCATCATCATATTTGCCCCATCAGCATCATCATATTTCTCCCATCATCATCATCATCATCATCAGATTTTCCCCATCATTATCATCATCAGATTTCCCCATCATCATCATCATCATCATAGTTCCCCATCATCATCATCATCAGATTGCCCCCCTCCTCATTATCATCATCAGATTTCCCCCATCATCCTCATCATATTTCCCCTCAACATCATCATCATATTTCTCATCATCATCATATTTCTCATCATCATCATCATCATATTTCACCTCAACATCATCATCATCATCATCATCATCATATTTCCTCCCTCATAATCAGATTTCCCCCCTCATCATAATCCTCATATTTTCCCCCTCATCATCATCATCATCATCATCATATTTCCCCCCCATCATCATATCTCCCCCTCCATGCCTACCTTTGGGTGTTAACTGGTAATAGAGACAGACAGGGGAAGATTGTATGCAGAGGCAGCGGGCCCCCGGCATTAAACAGAAGGTAAGCCGGTAGAGAAATGAGCACTTGTTACACAGACAGAGCAGGTTGACAAGAGGTGAGGAGCGGGCTGTAACAGCAGACACCGGTAGTAAGAAAGCCTTCTGGGTCGGACCGCTGGGATGCGCTCCTCCCCGGCCGTTCTGCTCTGCTTGTGTAACAAGTGCTGATTCCTCTACTGGGTTACCTTCTCTTTAATGCCGGGGGCACGCCGGCGCAGCATACCATCTCCCCCACCTGTCTCTACGGGGGGGGGGGGGGGGAAGTGGGAGAGCAGGCAGGGCCGCCGACAGATTTCATGGGGCCCAGAACAAGCGTTTAGGCCGGGGCCACCCTCACGTGTCGGTGGCCTTCCGAGCCCCCAACGTTCACACCCTTGTGAGCCACCTGCTCTATTTTCCCTCTGCACGTGTATTTCTCTCACTCTTCCCCATCCCCCCGACCTCCATCCAACCCAGCTCCTTCAGCCATCACTTAATTACCCCCTTTCATTCAATCTCGCTCCCTCAATCTCCCCTACTCCCACACAAAATGCAAAAAACAAAAAACAAAACACCTCCTGACCCACATCACCACTTCCCCCACCACCTCGTGATCCATATCACAACCTTCCCCACCACCTCTTGACACACATCACCACCTCCTCACCAACTCCCCCCACCTCGTGATCCACATCACTACCTCCACCTCACCTCGTGATCCGCATCACAACCTTCCCCCTCACCTCGTGAACCACATCACATCCCCCCTCACCTCGTAATCCAAATCACAACCTCCCCACCACACCGTGATCCACATCACCACCTCCCCCCACCTCACCCCCCCACATCACAACCTCCCCCCCACCTCGTGATCCACATCACCAACTCCCCCCCACCTCATGATCCACATCAAAACCTTCCCCCCCACCTCGTGACCCACATCACTACCTCCGCCCACATCCCCATCTCGTGATCCACATCACAACCTTCCCCCCCACCCACCCACCTCGTGACCCACATCACCCCCCCATCATCCCCCCCCCCACCTCGTGGCCCACATCACCACCTCCCCCCACCTCGTGACCCACATCACCACCTCCCCCCCACCTCATGACCCACATCACCACCTCCTGGTGACCCACAGCACGCCCTCCCCCCACCTCATGACCCACATCGCCACCTCCCCCCCACCTCCCCCCCATCTCGTGACCCACATCACCACCTCCCCCCCACCTCGTGACCCACATCACCACTTCACCCCCACCTCGTGACCCACATCACCACCTCCCCCCACCTCGTGACCCACATCACCACCTCCCCCCACCTCGTGACCCACATCACCACCTCCCCCACACCTCGTGATCCACATCCCCACCCCCCCCACATCGTGATCCACATCACAACCTCCCCCCACATCCCCACCCCCCCACCACGTGATCCAAATCACAACCTCCCCCCCACTCGTGATCCACATCACAACCTCCCCCCCACCTCGTGATCCACATCACCAACTCCCCCCCACCTCATGATCCACATCAAAACCTTCCCCCCCACCTCGTGACCCACATCACTACGTCCCACCACATCCCCACCTCGTGATCCACATCACAACCTTCCCCCCCACCCACCCACCTCGTGACCCACATCACCCCCCATCATCCCCCCCTCCCCACCTCGTGACCCACATCACCAACTCCCCCCACCTCGTGACCCACATCACCACCTCCCCCCCACCTCATGACCCACATCACCACCTCCTGGTGACCCACAGCACGCCCTCCCCCCCACCTCGTGACCCACATCGCCACCTCCCCCCCACCTCGTGACCCACATCACCACTTCCCCCCCACCTCGTGACCCACATCACCACCTCCACCCACCTCGTGACCCACATCACCACCTCCCCCCACCTCGTGACCCACATCACCACCTCCCCCACACCTCGTGATCCACATCCCCACCCCCCCCACATCGTGATCCACATCACAACCTCCCCCCACATCCCCACCCCCCCACCACGTGATCCAAATAACAACCTCCCCCCCACTCGTGATCCACATCACTACCTCCCCCCACCTCGTGACCAACATCACCACCTTCCCCCCGCCTCGTGACACAAATCACCACCTCCCCCCCACCTCGTGACCCACATCACCCCCCCCACATCGTGACCCACATCACCACTCCCCCCCACCTCGTGACCCACATCACCACTCCCCCCCACCTCGTGACCCACATAACCACCTCCCCCCCACCTCGTGATCCACATGACCAACTCCCCCCCACCTCGTGACCCACATCACCACCTCCCCCACACCTCGTGATCCACATCCCCACCCCCCCCACATCGTGATGCACATCACAACCTCCCCCCACATCCTCACCCCCCCCACCTCGTGATCCAAATCACAACCTCCCCCCCCACTCGTGATCCACATCACTACCTCCCCCCACCTCGTGACCAACATCACCACCTCCCCCCCGCCTCGTGACACAAACCACCACCTCCCCCCCACCTCGTGACCCACATCACCCCCCCCACATCGTGACCCACATCACCTCCCCCCCACATCGTGATCCACATCACACCTCCCCCACCCACCTCGTGACCCACATCACAACTCCCCCCACCTCGTGACCCACATCACCACTTCCCCCCACCTCGTGACCCACATCACCACCTCCCCCCCACCTCGTGATCCACATGACCAACTCCCCCCCCACCTCGTGATCCACATCACCACCTCCCCCACCTCGTGATCCACATCACCACCTCCCCCCCACCTCACCACCTCCTCCCCCCCACCTCGTGACCCACATCACCACCTCCCCCCCCCACCTCGTGGCCCACATCACCACCTCATGATCCACATCCCAACCTCCCCCCACATCCCCACCTCGTGATCCACATCACAACCTTCCCCCCCACCCACCTCATGACCCACATCACCACCCCCCCACCTTGTGATCCAAATCCCAACCTCCCCCGCATCTCCCCCTCGTGACCCACATCCCAACCTCCCCCCACATCCCCACCTCGTGACCCACATCACAACCTTAATACCCCCACCCACCCCACCACCTCGTGATCCACATCCCCACCCCCCCCACCTCGTGATTCACATCCCTCCCACCTCATGATCCACACCCCAACCTCCCCCCACATCCCCACCTCGTGATCCACATCCCAACCTCCCCCCACATCCCCACCTCGTGATCCACATCCCAACCTCCCCACCTCGTGATCCACATCTCAACCTCCACCTACATCCCCACCTCGTGATCCACATCACAACTTTCCCCCCCACCCCCCCCACCTCGCGACCCACATCACCACCCCCCTCACCTCGTGACCCACATCACCACCTCCCCCCACCTCGTGACCCACATCACCACCTCCCCCCCACCTCCTGATCCACATCACCACCTCCCCCCCCACCTCGTGACCCACATCACAACCTCCCCCCCACCTCGTGACCCACATCACAACCTCCCCCCCACCTCGTGACCCACATCACAACCTCCCCCCCACCTCATGATCCACATCACAACTCCCACCCCCACCTCGTGATCCACATCACCAACTCCCCCCCACCTCGTGATCCACATCACAACCTTCCCCCCCACCTCGTGACCCACATCACTACCTCCCCCCACATCCCCACCTCGTGATCCACATCACAACCTTCCCCCCCACCCACCCACCTCGTGACCCACATCACCCCCCCCACCTCGTGACCCACATCACCACCTCCCCCCACCTCGTGACCCACATCACCACCTCCCCCCCACCTCGTGACCCACATCACCACCTCCTCCCCCCGGTGACCCACAGCACGCCCTCGCCCCACCTCGTGACCCACATCGCCACCTCCCCCCCACCTCGTGACCCACCCCGCCACCTCCCCCCCACCTCGTGACCCACATCACCACCTCCCCCCCACCTCGTGATCCACATCAACACCTCCCCCCACCTCGTGATCCACATCACCACCTCCCCCCCGACCTCGTGACCCACATCACCACTTCCCCCCCCCACCTCGTGACCCACATCACCACTTCCCCCCCCCACCTCGTGACCCACATCACCACTTCCCCCGCACCTCGTGACCCACATCACCACTTCCCCCCCCACCTCGTGACCCACATCACCACTTCCCCCCCACCTCGTGACCCACATCACCACCCCCCCCCCCACCTCGTGACCCACATCACCCCCTCCCCCCCACCTCGTGACCCACATCACCCCTTCCCCCCCACCTCGTGACCCACATCACAACCTCCCCCGCCACCTCGTGACCCACATCACCACTTCCCCCCCCACCTCGTGACCCACATCACCACTTCCCCCCCCACCTCGTGACCCACATCACCACTTCCCCCCCACCTCGTGACCCACATCACCACCTCCCCCCCACCTCGTGACCCACATTACCACCTCCCCCCCACCTCGTGACCCATATCACCCCCTCCCCCCCACCTCGTGACCCACATTAACTCCTCCCCCCCACCTCGTGACCCACATCACCACCTCCCCCCCCACCTCGTGACCCACATCACAACCTCCCCCCCACCTCGTGACCCACATCACCACCTCCCCCTCACCTCGTGATCCACATCACAACTCCCACCCCCACCTCGTGATCCACATCACCAACTCCCCCCCACCTCGTGACCCACATCAACTCCTCCCCCCCACCTCGTGACCCACATCACCACTTCCCCCCCCCCACCTCGTGACCCACATCACCACTTCCCCCCCACCTCGTGACCCATATCACCACCTCCCCCCCCACCTCGTGACCCATATCAACCCCTCCCCCCCACCTCGTTATCCACATCCCCACCCCCCCCACCTTGTGATCCAATTCACAACCTCCCCCCACATCCCCACCTTGTGATCCACATCACCACCTCCCCCCCACCTCGTGATCCACATCCCCACCCCCCCACCTCGTGATCCACATCACAAGCTCCCCCCACCTCGTGATCCACATCACAAGCTCCCCCCCACCTCGTGATCCACATCACCACTTCCCCCCCGCCTCGTGACACAAACCACCACCTCCCCCCCACTCCGTGTCCCACATCACCTCCCCCCCCACATCGTGACCCACATCACCTCCACTCCCCCACATCGTGATCCACATCACACCTCCCCCCCACCTTGTGACCCACATCACCACGTCCCCCCACCTCGTGATCCACATCACAAGCTCCCCCCTCACCTCGTGATCCACATCACAACCTCCCCCCCACCTCGTGATCCACATCACCACTTCCCCCCCGCCTCGTGACACAAACCACCACCTCCCCCCCACTTCGTGACCCACATCACCTCCCCCCCCCCACATCGTGACCCACATCACCTCCACTCCCCCACATCGTGATCCACATCACACCTCCCCCCCACCTTGTGACCCACATCACAACGTCCCCCCCACCTCGTGACCCACATCACAAGCTCCCCCCCACCTCGTGATCCACATCACAACCTCCCCCCCACCTCGTGATCCACATCACCACTTCCCCCCCGCCTCGTGACACAAACCACCACCTCCCCCCCACTTCGTGACCCACATCACCTCCCCCCCCCACATCGTGACCCACATCACCTCCACTCCCCCACATCGTGATCCACATCACACCTCCCCCCCACCTTGTGACCCACATCACCACGTCCCCCCACCTCGTGATCCACATCACAAGCTCCCCCCCACCTCGTGATCCACATCACAACCTCCCCCCCACCTCGTGATCCACATCACCACTTCCCCCCCGCCTCGTGACACAAACCACCACCTCCCCCCCACTTCGTGACCCACATCACCTCCCCCCCCCCACATCGTGACCCACATCACCTCCACTCCCCCACATCGTGATCCACATCACACCTCCCCCCCACCTTGTGACCCACATCACCACGTCCCCCCCACCTCGTGACCCACATCACCACCTCCCCCCCACCTCGTGATCCACATCACAACCTCCCCCCCTGCACCTCGTGATCCACATCATAACCTCCACCCCACCTCGTGATCCACATCACAACCTCCCCCATCACCTCCCCCACACCTCGTGACCCACATCACCACCTCCCCCCACCTCGTGACCCACATCACCACCTCCCCCACACCTCGTGATCCACATCCCCACCCCCCCCACATCGTGATCCACATCACAACCTCCCCCCACATCCCCACCCCCCCACCACGTGATCCAAATCACAACCTCCCCCCCACTCGTGATCCACATCACAACCTCCCCCCCACCTCGTGATCCACATCACCAACTCCCCCCCACCTCATGATCCACATCAAAACCTTCCCCCCCACCTCGTGACCCACATCACTACGTCCCACCACATCCCCACCTCGTGATCCACATCACAACCTTCCCCCCCACCCACCCACCTCGTGACCCACATCACCCCCCCATCATCCCCCCCTCCCCACCTCGTGACCCACATCACCAACTCCCCCCACCTCGTGACCCACATCACCACCTCCCCCCCACCTCATGACCCACATCACCACCTCCTGGTGACCCACAGCACGCCCTCCCCCCACCTCGTGACCCACATCGCCACCTCCCCCCCACCTCGTGACCCACATCACCACTTCCCCCCCACCTCGTGACCCACATCACCACCTCCACCCACCTCGTGACCCACATCACCACCTCCCCCCACCTCGTGACCCACATCACCACCTCCCCCACACCTCGTGATCCACATCCCCACCCCCCCCACATCGTGATCCACATCACAACCTCCCCCCACATCCCCACCCCCCCACCACGTGATCCAAATAACAACCTCCCCCCCACTCGTGATCCACATCACTACCTCCCCCCACCTCGTGACCAACATCACCACCTTCCCCCCGCCTCGTGACACAAATCACCACCTCCCCCCCACCTCGTGACCCACATCACCCCCCCCACATCGTGACCCACATCACCACTCCCCCCCACCTCGTGACCCACATCACCACTCCCCCCCACCTCGTGACCCACATAACCACCTCCCCCCCACCTCGTGATCCACATGACCAACTCCCCCCCACCTCGTGACCCATATCACCACCTCCCCCACACCTCGTGATCCACATCCCCACCCCCCCCACATCGTGATGCACATCACAACCTCCCCCCACATCCTCACCCCCCCCACCTCGTGATCCAAATCACAACCTCCCCCCCCACTCGTGATCCACATCACTACCTCCCCCCACCTCGTGACCAACATCACCACCTCCCCCCCGCCTCGTGACACAAACCACCACCTCCCCCCCACCTCGTGACCCACATCACCCCCCCCACATCGTGACCCACATCACCTCCCCCCCACATCGTGATCCACATCACACCTCCCCCACCCACCTCGTGACCCACATCACAACTCCCCCCACCTCGTGACCCACATCACCACTTCCCCCCACCTCGTGACCCACATCACCACCTCCCCCCCACCTCGTGATCCACATGACCAACTCCCCCCCCACCTCGTGATCCACATCACCACCTCCCCCACCTCGTGATCCACATCACCACCTCCCCCCCACCTCACCACCTCCTCCCCCCCACCTCGTGACCCACATCACCACCTCCCCCCCCCACCTCGTGGCCCACATCACCACCTCATGATCCACATCCCAACCTCCCCCCACATCCCCACCTCGTGATCCACATCACAACCTTCCCCCCCACCCACCTCATGACCCACATCACCACCCCCCCACCTTGTGATCCAAATCCCAACCTCCCCCGCATCTCCCCCTCGTGACCCACATCCCAACCTCCCCCCACATCCCCACCTCGTGACCCACATCACAACCTTAATACCCCCACCCACCCCACCACCTCGTGATCCACATCCCCACCCCCCCACCTCGTGATTCACATCCCTCCCACCTCATGATCCACACCCCAACCTCCCCCCACATCCCCACCTCGTGATCCACATCCCAACCTCCCCCCACATCCCCACCTCGTGATCCACATCCCAACCTCCCCACCTCGTGATCCACATCTCAACCTCCACCTACATCCCCACCTCGTGATCCACATCACAACTTTCCCCCCCACCCCCCCCACCTCGCGACCCACATCACCACCCCCCTCACCTCGTGACCCACATCACCACCTCCCCCCACCTCGTGACCCACATCACCACCTCCCCCCCACCTCCTGATCCACATCACCACCTCCCCCCCCACCTCGTGACCCACATCACAACCTCCCCCCCACCTCGTGACCCACATCACAACCTCCCCCCCACCTCGTGACCCACATCACAACCTCCCCCCCACCTCATGATCCACATCACAACTCCCACCCCCACCTCGTGATCCACATCACCAACTCCCCCCCACCTCGTGATCCACATCACAACCTTCCCCCCCACCTCGTGACCCACATCACTACCTCCCCCCACATCCCCACCTCGTGATCCACATCACAACCTTCCCCCCCACCCACCCACCTCGTGACCCACATCACCCCCCCCCACCTCGTGACCCACATCACCACCTCCCCCCACCTCGTGACCCACATCACCACCTCCCCCCCACCTCGTGACCCACATCACCACCTCCTCCCCCCGGTGACCCACAGCACGCCCTCGCCCCACCTCGTTACCCACATCGCCACCTCCCCCCCACCTCGTGACCCACCCCGCCACCTCCCCCCCACCTCGTGACCCACATCACCACCTCCCCCCCACCTCGTGATCCACATCAACACCTCCCCCCACCTCGTGATCCACATCACCACCTCCCCCCCGACCTCGTGACCCACATCACCACTTCCCCCCCCCACCTCGTGACCCACATCACCACTTCCCCCCCCCACCTCGTGACCCACATCACCACTTCCCCCGCACCTCGTGACCCACATCACCACTTCCCCCCCCACCTCGTGACCCACATCACCACTTCCCCCCCACCTCGTGACCCACATCACCACCTCCCCCCCCACCTCGTGACCCACATCACCCCCTCCCCCCCACCTCGTGACCCACATCACCCCTTCCCCCCCACCTCGTGACCCACATCACAACCTCCCCCGCCACCTCGTGACCCACATCACCACTTCCCCCCCCACCTCGTGACCCACATCACCACTTCCCCCCCCACCTCGTGACCCACATCACCACTTCCCCCCCACCTCGTGACCCACATCACCACCTCCCCCCCACCTCGTGACCCACATTACCACCTCCCCCCCACCTCGTGACCCATATCACCCCCTCCCCCCCACCTCGTGACCCACATTAACTCCTCCCCCCCACCTCGTGACCCACATCACCACCTCCCCCCCCACCTCGTGACCCACATCACAACCTCCCCCCCACCTCGTGACCCACATCACCACCTCCCCCTCACCTCGTGATCCACATCACAACTCCCACCCCCACCTCGTGATCCACATCACCAACTCCCCCCCACCTCGTGACCCACATCAACTCCTCCCCCCCACCTCGTGACCCACATCACCACTTCCCCCCCCCCACCTCGTGACCCACATCACCACTTCCCCCCCACCTCGTGACCCATATCACCACCTCCCCCCCCACCTCGTGACCCATATCAACCCCTCCCCCCCACCTCGTTATCCACATCCCCACCCCCCCCACCTTGTGATCCAATTCACAACCTCCCCCCACATCCCCACCTTGTGATCCACATCACCACCTCCCCCCCACCTCGTGATCCACATCCCCACCCCCCCACCTCGTGATCCACATCACAAGCTCCCCCCACCTCGTGATCCACATCACAAGCTCCCCCCCACCTCGTGATCCACATCACCACTTCCCCCCCGCCTTGTGACACAAACCACCACCTCCCCCCCACTCCGTGTCCCACATCACCTCCCCCCCCCCACATCGTGACCCACATCACCTCCACTCCCCCACATCGTGATCCACATCACACCTCCCCCCCACCTTGTGACCCACATCACCACGTCCCCCCACCTCGTGATCCACATCACAAGCTCCCCCCTCACCTCGTGATCCACATCACAACCTCCCCCCCACCTCGTGATCCACATCACCACTTCCCCCCCGCCTCGTGACACAAACCACCACCTCCCCCCCACTTCGTGACCCACATCACCTCCCCCCCCCCACATCGTGACCCACATCACCTCCACTCCCCCACATCGTGATCCACATCACACCTCCCCCCCACCTTGTGACCCACATCACAACGTCCCCCCCACCTCGTGACCCACATCACAAGCTCCCCCCCACCTCGTGATCCACATCACAACCTCCCCCCCACCTCGTGATCCACATCACCACTTCCCCCCCGCCTCGTGACACAAACCACCACCTCCCCCCCACTTCGTGACCCACATCACCTCCCCCCCCCACATCGTGACCCTCATCACCTCCACTCCCCCACATCGTGATCCACATCACACCTCCCCCCCACCTTGTGACCCACATCACCACGTCCCCCCACCTCGTGATCCACATCACAAGCTCCCCCCCACCTCGTGATCCACATCACAACCTCCCCCCCACCTCGTGATCCACATCACCACTTCCCCCCCGCCTCGTGACACAAACCACCACCTCCCCCCCACTTCGTGACCCACATCACCTCCCCCCCCCACATCGTGACCCACATCACCTCCACTCCCCCACATCGTGATCCACATCACACCTCCCCCCCACCTTGTGACCCACATCACCACGTCCCCCCCACCTCGTGACCCACATCACCACCTCCCCCCCACCTCGTGATCCACATCACAACCTCCCCCCCTGCACCTCGTGATCCACATCATAACCTCCACCCCACCTCGTGATCCACATCACAACCTCCCCCATCACCTCCCCCACACCTCGTGACCCATATCACCACCTCCCCCCCACCTCGTGACCCATATCACCACCTCCCCCCCACCTCGTGACCCACATCACCACCTCCCCCCCACCTCGTGAGACACATCACAACTCCCCCCCACCTCCCCACCTCGTGACCCACATCACCACCTCCCCCCCACCTCGTGATCCACATGACCAACTCCCCCCCACCTCGTGATCCACATCACCACCTCCCCCACCTCGTGATCCACATCACCACCTCCCCCACACCTCGTGATCCACATCACCACCACCCCCCCCAAATCGTGACCCACATCACCACCTCCCCCCCCACCTCGTGACCTACATCACCACCTCATGATCCACATCCCAACCTCCCCCCACATCCCACTTCGTGATCCACATCACAACCTTCCCCCCCACCCACACCTCGTGACCCACATCACCACCCCCCACCTCGTGATCCAAATCCCAACCTTCCCCCCGCATCTCCCCCTCGTGACCCACATCCCAACCTCCCCCCACATCCCCACCTCGTGACCCACATCACAACCTTAATACCCCCACCCACCCCACCACCTCGTGATCCACATCCCCACCCCCCCACCTCGTGATTCACATCCCTCCCACCTCGTGATCCACATCCCAACCTCCCCCCACATCCCCACCTCGTGATCCACATCCCCACCTCGTGATCCACATCCCAACCTCGTGATCCACATCCCAACCTCCCCCCACATCCACACCTCGTGATCCACATCCCAACCTCCCCCCACATCCCCACCTCGTGATCCACATCACAACCTTCCCCCCCCCACCCACCCACCCCCCCCCTCGTGACCCACATCACTACCTCCCCCCCACCTCGTGACCCACATCACAACCTCCCCCCCACCTCGTGATCCACATCACAACTCCCACCCCCACCTAATGATCCACATCACAACCTTCCCCCCCACCTCGTGATCCACATCACAACCTTCCCCCCCACCTCGTGACCCACATCACGACCTCCTCCCACATCCCCACCTCGTGATCCACATCACAACCTTCCCCCCCACCCACCCACCTCGTGACCCACATCACCCCCCCACCTCGTGACCCACATCACCCCCTCCCCCCCACCTCGTGACCCACATTAACTCCTCCCCCCCACCTCGTGACCCACATCACCAACTCCCCCCCCACCTCGTGACCCACATCACAACCTCCCCCCCACCTCGTGACCCACATCACCACCTCCCCCTCACCTCGTGATCCACATCACAACTCCCACCCCCACCTCGTGATCCACATCACCAACTCCCCCCCACCTTGTGACCCACATCAACTCCTCCCCCCCACCTCGTGACCCACATCACCACTTCCCCCCCCCCCACCTCGTGACCCACATCACCACTTCCCCCCCACCTCGTGACCCATATCACCACCTCCCCCCCCACCTCGTGACCCATATCACCCCCTCCCCCCCACCTCGTGATCCACATCCCCACCCCCCCCCACCTCGTGATCCACATCACAACTTCCCCCCACATCCCCACCTTGTGATCCACATCACCACCTCCCCCCCACCTCGTGATCCACATCCCCACCCCCCCACCTCGTGATCCACATCACAAGCTCCCCCCACCTCGTGATCCACATCACAAGCTCCCCCCCACCTCGTGATCCACATCACCACTTCCCCCCCGCCTCGTGACACAAACCACCACCTCCCCCCCACTTCGTGACCCACATCACCTCCCCCCCCCCACATCGTGACCCACATCACCTCCACTCCCCCACATCGTGTTCCACATCACACCTCCCCCCCACCTTGTGACCCACATCACCACGTCCCCCCACCTCGTGATCCACATCACAAGCTCCCCCCTCACCTCGTGATCCACATCACAACCTCCCCCCCACCTCGTGATCCACATCACCACTTCCCCCCCGCCTCGTGACACAAACCACCACCTCCCCCCCACTTCGTGACCCACATCACCTCCCCCCCCCCACATCGTGACCCACATCACCTCCACTCCCCCACATCGTGATCCACATCACACCTCCCCCCCACCTCGTGACCCACATCACCACCTCCCCCCCACCTCGTGTTCCACATCACAACCTCCCCCCCACCTCGTGATCCACATCACCACTTCCCCCCCGCCTCGTGACACAAACTACCACCTACCCCCCACTTCGTGACCCACATCACCTCCCCCCCCCCACATCGTGACCCACATCACCTCCACACCCCCACATCGTGATCCACATCACACCTCCCCCCCCCACCTTGTGACCCACATCACCACATCCCCACCACCTCGTGACCCACATCACCACCTCCCCCCCACCTCGTGATCCACATCACAACCTCCCCCCCTCCACCTCGTGATCCACATCACAACCTCCACCCCACCTCGTGATCCACATCACAACCTCCCCCATCACCTCCCCCACACCTCGTGACCCATATCACCACCTCCCCCCACCTCGTGACCCACATCACCACCGCCCCCCCACCTCGTGAAACACATCACCACCTCCCCCCCACCTCCCCACCCACATCACCACCTCCCCCCCACCTCGTGATCCACATGACCAACTCCCCCCCACCTCGTGATCCACATCACCACCTCCCCCACCTCGTGATCCACATCACCACCTCCCCCCCACCTCGTGATCCACATCACCACCACCCCCCCACCTCGTGACACACATCACCACCTCCCCCCCCACCTCGTGACCTACATCACCACCTCATGATCCACATCCCAACCTCCCCCCACATCCCCACCTCGTGATCCACATCACAACCTTCCCCCCCACCCACACCCCCACCTCGTGACCCACATCACCCCCTCCCCCCACCTCGTGACCCACATCACCCCCTCCCCCCACCTCGTGACCCACATCACCACCTCCCCCCCCACCTCTTGACCCACATCACCACCTCCACCCCCACCTCGTGACCCACATCACCACCTCCCCCCCACCTCGTGACCCACATCACCACTCCCCCCCCCACCTCGTGACCCACATCACCACTTCCCCCCCACCTCGTGACCCACATCACCACTTCCCCCCCACCTCGTGACACACATCACCACCTCCCCCCCACCTCGTGACCCATATCACCACCTCCCCCCCCACCTCGTGACCCATATCACCCCCTCCCCCCCACCTCGTGATCCACATCACCACCCCCCCCACCTCGTGATCCACATCACAACCTCCCCCCACATCCCCACCTGGTGATCCACATCACCACCTCCCCCCCACCTCGTGATCCACATCCCCACCCCCCCACCTCATGATCCACATCACAAGCTCCCCCCACATCACTAGCTCGTGATCCACATCACAAGCTCCCCCCCACCTCGTGATCCACATCACAACCTCCCCCCACCTCGTGATCCACATCACCACTTCCCCCCCCGCCTCGTGACCCACATCACCACCTCCCCCCCCCCCCTGGTGACCCACATCACGCCCTCCCCCCACCTCGTGACCCACATCGCCACCTCCCCCCCACCTCGTGACCCACCCGCCACCTTCCCCCCATCTCGTGACCCACATCACCACCTCCCCCCCACCTCGTGACCCACATCACCACTTCCCCCCCACCTCGTGACCCACATCACCACCTCTCCCCCACCTCGTGACCCACATCACCACCTCCCCCCCCACCTAGTGACCCACATCACCCCCCTCCCCCCACCTCGTGACCCACATCACCACCTCCCCCCACCTCGTGATCCACATCAACACCTCCCCCCACCTCGTGATCCACCTCCCCCCCACCTCGTGACCCACATCACCACTTCCCCCCCCACCTCGTGACCCACATCACCACTTCCCCCCCCCACCTCGTGACCCACATCACCACTTCCCCCCCACCTCGTGACCCACATCACCACTTCCCCACCCCACCTCGTGACCCACATCACCACTTCCCCCCACCTCGTGACCCACATCACCACCTCCCCCCCCACCTCGTGACCCACATCACCCCCTCCCTCTCAACTCGTGACCCACATCACCCCCTCCCCCCCACCTTGTGACCCACATCACCACCTCCCCCCCCACCTCGTGACCCACATCACCACTTCCCCCCCCACCTCGTGACCCACATCACCACCTCCCCCCACCTCGTGATCCACATCACCACCTCCCCCCACCTCGTGATCCACATCACCACCTCCCCCCCACCTCGTGATCCACATCACCACCTCCCCCACCTCGTGATCCACATCACCACCTCCCCCCCACCTCGTGATCCACATCACCACCACCCCCCCACCTCGTGACCCACATCACAACCTCCCCCGCCACCTCGTGACCCACATCACCACTTCCCAACCCACCTCGTGATCCACATCACCACCCCCCCCACCTCGTGATCCACATCACAAACCTCCCCCCACATCCCCACCTTGTGATCCACATCACCACCTCCCCCCCACCTCGTGATCCACATCCCCACCCCCCCACCTCGTGATCCACATCACAAGCTCCCCCCACCTCGTGATCCACATCACAAGCTCCCCCCCCACCTCGTGATCCACATCACCACTTCCCCCCCGCCTCGTGACACAAACCACCACCTCCCCCCCACTTCGTGACCCACATCACCTCCCCCCCCCCACATTGTGACCCACATCACCTCCACTCCCCCACATCGTGATCCACATCACACCTCCCCCCCACCTTGTGACCCACATCACCACGTCCCCCCACCTCGTGATCCACATCACAAGCTCCCCCCCACCTCGTGATCCACATCACAACCTCCCCCCCACCTCGTGATCCACATCACCACTTCCCCCCCACCTCGTGACCCACATCACCACCTCCCCCCCACCTCGTGACCCACATTACCACCTCCCCCCCACCTCGTGACCCATATCACCCCCTCCCCCCCACCTCGTGACCCACATCAACTCCTCCCCCCCACCTCGTGACCCACATCACCACCTCCCCCCCCACCTCGTGACCACATCACAACCTCCCCCCCACCTCGTGACCCACATCACCACCTCCCCCTCACCTCGTGATCCACATCACAAACTCCCACCCCCACCTCGTGATCCACATCACCAACTCCCCCCCACCTCGTGACCCACATCAACTCCTCTCCCCCCCACCTCGTGACCCACATCACCACTTCCCCCCCCCACCTCGTGACCCACATCACCACTTCCCCCCCACCTCGTGACCCATATCACCACCTCCCCCCCACCTCGTGACCCATATCACCCCCTCCAACCCACCTCGTGATCCACATCCCCACCCCCCCCACCTCGTGATCCACATCACAACCTCCCCCCACATCCCCACCTTGTGATCCACATCACCACCTCCCCCCCACCTCGTGATCCACATCCCCACCCCCCCACCTCGTGATCCACATCACAAGCTCCCCCCACCTCGTGATCCACATCACAAGCTCCCCCCCACCTCGTGATCCACATCACCACTTCCCCCCCGCCTCGTGACACAAACCACCACCTCCCCCCACTTCGTGACCCACATCACCTCCCCCCCCCACATCGTGACCCACATCACCTCCACTCCCCCACATCGTGTTCCACATCACACCTCCCCCCCACCTTGTGACCCACATCACCACGTCCCCCCACCTCGTGATCCACATCACAAGCTCCCCCCTCACCTCGTGATCCACATCACAACCTCCCCCCCACCTCGTGATCCACATCACCACTTCCCCCCCGCCTCGTGACACAAACCACCACCTCCCCCCCACTTCGTGACCCACATCACCTCCCCCCCCCACATCGTGACCCACATCACCTCCACTCCCCCACATCGTGATCCACATCACACCTCCCCCCCACCTTGTGACCCACATCACCACGTCCCCCCCACCTCGTGACCCACATCACAAGCTCCCCCCCACCTCGTGATCCACATCACAACCTCCCCCCCACCTCGTGACCCACATCACCTCCCCCCCCCACATCGTGACCCACATCACCTCCACTCCCCCACATCGTGATCCACATCACACCTCCCCCCCACCTTGTGACCCACATCACCTCCACTCCCCCACATCGTGATCCACATCACACCTCCCCCCCACCTTGTGACCCACATCACCACGTCCCCCCCACCTCGTGACCCACATCACAAGCTCCCCCCCACCTCGTGATCCACATCACCACCTCCCCCCGACCTCGTGACCCACATCACCACTTCCCCCCCCCCCACCTCGTGACCCACATCACCACTTCCCCCCCCCCACCTCGTGACCCACATCACCACTTCCCCCCCACCTCGTGACCCACATCACCACTTCCCCCCCCACCTCGTGACCCACATCACCACTTCCCCCCCCACCTCGTGACCCACATCACCACTTCCCCCCCACCTCGTGACCCACATCACCACCTCCCCCCCACCTCGTGACCCACATCACCCCCTCCCCCCCACCTCGTGACCCACATCACCCCCTCCCCCCCACCTTGTGACCCACATCACAACCTCCCCCGCCACCTCGTGACTCACATCACCACTTCCCCCCCCACCTCGTGACCCACATCACCACTTCCCCCCACCTCGTGACCCACATCACCACCTCCCCCCCACCTCGTGACCCACATTACCACCTCCCCCCCACCTCGTGACACATATCACCCCCTCCCCCCCACCTCGTGACCCACATTAACTCCTCCCCCCCACCTCGTGACCCACATCACCAACTCCCCCCCCACCTCGTGACCCACATCACAACCTCCCCCCCACCTCGTGACCCACATCACCACCTCCCCCTCACCTCGTGATCCACATCACAACTCCCACCCCCACCTCGTGATCCACATCACCAACTCCCCCCCACCTTGTGACCCACATCAACTCCTCCCCCCCACCTCGTGACCCACATCACCACTTCCCCCCCCCCCCACCTCGTGACCCACATCACCACTTCCCCCCCACCTCGTGACCCATATCACCACCTCCCCCCCACCTCGTGACCCATATCACCCCCTCCCCCCCACCTCGTGATCCACATCCCCACCCCCCCCCACCTCGTGATCCACATCACAACCTCCCCCCACATCCCCACCTTGTGATCCACATCACCACCTCCCCCCCACCTCGTGATCCACATCCCCACCCCCCCACCTCGTGATCCACATCCCAAGCTCCCCCCACCTCGTGATCCACATCACAAGCTCCCCCCCACCTCGTGATCCACATCACCACTTCCCCCCCGCCTCGTGACACAAACCACCACCTCCCCCCCACTTCGTGACCCACATCACCTCCCCCCCCCCACATCGTGACCCACATCACCTCCACTCCCCCACATCGTGTTCCACATCACACCTCCCCCCCACCTTGTGACCCACATCACCACGTCCCCCCACCTCGTGATCCACATCACAAGCTCCCCCCTCACCTCGTGATCCACATCACAACCTCCCCCCCACCTCGTGATCCACATCACCACTTCCCCCCCGCCTCGTGACACAAACCACCACCTCCCCCCCACTTCGTGACCCACATCACCTCCCCCCCCCCACATCGTGACCCACATCACCTCCACTCCCCCACATTGTGATCCACATCACACCTCCCCCCCACCTCGTGACCCACATCACCACCTCCCCCCCACCTCGTGTTCCACATCACAACCTCCCCCCCACCTCGTGATCCACATCACCACTTCCCCCCCGCCTCGTGACACAAACTACCACCTACCCCCCACTTCGTGACCCACATCACCTCCCCCCCCCCACATCGTGACCCACATCACCTCCACACCCCCACATCGTGATCCACATCACACCTCCCCCCCCCACCTTGTGACCCACATCACCACATCCCCACCACCTCGTGACCCACATCACCACCTCCCCCCCACCTCGTGATCCACATCACAACCTCCCCCCCTCCACCTCGTGATCCACATCACAACCTCCACCCCACCTCGTGATCCACATCACAACCTCCCCCATCACCTCCCCCACACCTCGTGACCCATATCACCACCTCCCCCCCACCTCGTGACCCACATCACCACCGCCCCCCCACCTCGTGAAACACATCACCACCTCCCCCCCACCTCCCCACCCACATCACCACCTCCCCCCCACCTCGTGATCCACATGACCAACTCCCCCCCACCTCGTGATCCACATCACCACCTCCCCCACCTCGTGATCCACATCACCACCTCCCCCCCACCTCGTGATCCACATCACCACCACCCCCCCACCTCGTGACACACATCACCACCTCCCCCCCCACCTCGTGACCTACATCACCACCTCATGATCCACATCCCAACCTCCCCCCACATCCCCACCTCGTGATCCACATCACAACCTTCCCCCCCCACCCACACCCCCACCTCGTGACCCACATCACCCCCTCCCCCCACCTCGTGACCCACATCACCCCCTCCCCCCACCTCGTGACCCACATCACCACCTCCCCCCCCACCTCTTGACCCACATCACCACCTCCACCCCCACCTCGTGACCCACATCACCACCTCCCCCCCACCTCGTGACCCACATCACCACTCCCCCCCCCACCTCGTGACCCACATCACCACTTCCCCCCCACCTCGTGACCCACATCACCACTTCCCCCCCACCTCGTGACCCACATCACCACTTCCCCCCCACCTCGTGACACACATCACCACCTCCCCCCCACCTCGTGACCCATATCACCACCTCCCCCCCCACCTCGTGACCCATATCACCCCCTCCCCCCCACCTCGTGATCCACATCACCACCCCCCCCACCTCGTGATCCACATCACAACCTCCCCCCACATCCCCACCTGGTGATCCACATCACCACCTCCCCCCCACCTCGTGATCCACATCCCCACCCCCCCACCTCATGATCCACATCACAAGCTCCCCCCACATCACTAGCTCGTGATCCACATCACAAGCTCCCCCCCACCTCGTGATCCACATCACAACCTCCCCCCCACCTCGTGATCCACATCACCACTTCCCCCCCCGCCTCGTGACCCACATCACCACCTCCCCCCCCCCCCCTGGTGACCCACATCACGCCCTCCCCCCACCTCGTGACCCACATCGCCACCTCCCCCCCACCTCGTGACCCACCCGCCACCTTCCCCCCATCTCGTGACCCACATCACCACCTCCCCCCCACCTCGTGACCCACATCACCACTTCCCCCCCACCTCGTGACCCACATCACCACCTCTCCCCCACCTCGTGACCCACATCACCACCTCCCCCCCACCTAGTGACCCACATCACCCCCTCCCCCCACCTCGTGACCCACATCACCACCTCCCCCCCACCTCGTGATCCACATCAACACCTCCCCCCCACCTCGTGATCCACCTCCCCCCCACCTCGTGACCCACATCACCACTTCCCCCCCCACCTCGTGACCCACATCACCACTTCCCCCCCCCACCTCGTGACCCACATCACCACTTCCCCCCCACCTCGTGACCCACATCACCACTTCCCCCCCCCACCTCGTGACCCACATCACCACTTCCCCCCACCTCGTGACCCACATCACCACCTCCCCCCCCACCTCGTGACCCACATCACCCCCTCCCTCTCAACTCGTGACCCACATCACCCCCTCCCCCCCACCTTGTGACCCACATCACCACCTCCCCCCCCACCTCGTGACCCACATCACCACTTCCCCCCCCACCTCGTGACCCACATCACCACCTCCCCCCCACCTCGTGATCCACATCACCACCTCCCCCACCTCGTGATCCACATCACCACCTCCCCCCCACCTCGTGATCCACATCACCACTTCCCCCACCTCGTGATCCACATCACCACCTCCCCCCCACCTCGTGATCCACATCACCACCACCCCCCCACCTCGTGACCCACATCACAACCTCCCCCGCCACCTCGTGACCCACATCACCACTTCCCAACCCACCTCGTGATCCACATCACCACCCCCCCCACCTCGTGATCCACATCACAACCTCCCCCCACATCCCCACCTTGTGATCCACATCACCACCTCCCCCCCACCTCGTGATCCACATCCCCACCCCCCCACCTCGTGATCCACATCACAAGCTCCCCCCACCTCGTGATCCACATCACAAGCTCCCCCCCCACCTCGTGATCCACATCACCACTTCCCCCCCGCCTCGTGACACAAACCACCACCTCCCCCCCACTTCGTGACCCACATCACCTCCCCCCCCCCACATTGTGACCCACATCACCTCCACTCCCCCACATCGTGATCCACATCACACCTCCCCCCCACCTTGTGACCCACATCACCACGTCCCCCCACCTCGTGATCCACATCACAAGCTCCCCCCCACCTCGTGATCCACATCACAACCTCCCCCCCACCTCGTGATCCACATCACCACTTCCCCCCCACCTCGTGACCCACATCACCACCTCCCCCCCACCTCGTGACCCACATTACCACCTCCCCCCCACCTCGTGACCCATATCACCCCCTCCCCCCCACCTCGTGACCCACATCAACTCCTCCCCCCCACCTCGTGACCCACATCACCACCTCCCCCCCCACCTCGTGACCCACATCACAACCTCCCCCCCACCTCGTGACCCACATCACCACCTCCCCCTCACCTCGTGATCCACATCACAACTCCCACCCCCACCTCGTGATCCACATCACCAACTCCCCCCCACCTCGTGACCCACATCAACTCCTCTCCCCCCCACCTCGTGACCCACATCACCACTTCCCCCCCCCACCTCGTGACCCACATCACCACTTCCCCCCCACCTCGTGACCCATATCACCACCTCCCCCCCACCTCGTGACCCATATCACCCCCTCCAACCCACCTCGTGATCCACATCCCCACCCCCCCCACCTCGTGATCCACATCACAACCTCCCCCCACATCCCCACCTTGTGATCCACATCACCACCTCCCCCCCACCTCGTGATCCACATCCCCACCCCCCCACCTCGTGATCCACATCACAAGCTCCCCCCACCTCGTGATCCACATCACAAGCTCCCCCCCACCTCGTGATCCACATCACCACTTCCCCCCCGCCTCGTGACACAAACCACCACCTCCCCCCCACTTCGTGACCCACATCACCTCCCCCCCCCACATCGTGACCCACATCACCTCCACTCCCCCACATCGTGTTCCACATCACACCTCCCCCCCACCTTGTGACCCACATCACCACGTCCCCCCACCTCGTGATCCACATCACAAGCTCCCCCCTCACCTCGTGATCCACATCACAACCTCCCCCCCACCTCGTGATCCACATCACCACTTCCCCCCCGCCTCGTGACACAAACCACCACCTCCCCCCCACTTCGTGACCCACATCACCTCCCCCCCCCACATCGTGACCCACATCACCTCCACTCCCCCACATCGTGATCCACATCACACCTCCCCCCCACCTTGTGACCCACATCACCACGTCCCCCCCACCTCGTGACCCACATCACAAGCTCCCCCCCACCTCGTGATCCACATCACAACCTCCCCCCCACCTCGTGACCCACATCACCTCCCCCCCCCACATCGTGACCCACATCACCTCCACTCCCCCACATCGTGATCCACATCACACCTCCCCCCCACCTTGTGACCCACATCACCTCCACTCCCCCACATCGTGATCCACATCACACCTCCCCCCCACCTTGTGACCCACATCACCACGTCCCCCCCACCTCGTGACCCACATCACAAGCTCCCCCCCACCTCGTGATCCACATCACCACCTCCCCCCGACCTCGTGACCCACATCACCACTTCCCCCCCCCCCCCACCTCGTGACCCACATCACCACTTCCCCCCCCCCACCTCGTGACCCACATCACCACTTCCCCCCCACCTCGTGACCCACATCACCACTTCCCCCCCCCACCTCGTGACCCACATCACCACTTCCCCCCCCCACCTCGTGACCCACATCACCACTTCCCCCCCACCTCGTGACCCACATCACCACCTCCCCCCCACCTCGTGACCCACATCACCCCCTCCCCCCCACCTCGTGACCCACATCACCCCCTCCCCCCCACCTTGTGACCCACATCACAACCTCCCCCGCCACCTCGTGACTCACATCACCACTTCCCCCCCCACCTCGTGACCCACATCACCACTTCCCCCCACCTCGTGACCCACATCACCACCTCCCCCCCACCTCGTGACCCACATTACCACCTCCCCCCCACCTCGTGACACATATCACCCCCTCCCCCCCACCTCGTGACCCACATTAACTCCTCCCCCCCACCTCGTGACCCACATCACCAACTCCCCCCCCACCTCGTGACCCACATCACAACCTCCCCCCCACCTCGTGACCCACATCACCACCTCCCCCTCACCTCGTGATCCACATCACAACTCCCACCCCCACCTCGTGATCCACATCACCAACTCCCCCCCACCTTGTGACCCACATCAACTCCTCCCCCCCACCTCGTGACCCACATCACCACTTCCCCCCCCCCCCACCTCGTGACCCACATCACCACTTCCCCCCCACCTCGTGACCCATATCACCACCTCCCCCCCCACCTCGTGACCCATATCACCCCCTCCCCCCCACCTCGTGATCCACATCCCCACCCCCCCCCACCTCGTGATCCACATCACAACCTCCCCCCACATCCCCACCTTGTGATCCACATCACCACCTCCCCCCCACCTCGTGATCCACATCCCCACCCCCCCACCTCGTGATCCACATCACAAGCTCCCCCCACCTCGTGATCCACATCACAAGCTCCCCCCCACCTCGTGATCCACATCACCACTTCCCCCCCGCCTCGTGACACAAACCACCACCTCCCCCCCACTTCGTGACCCACATCACCTCCCCCCCCCCACATCGTGACCCACATCACCTCCACTCCCCCACATCGTGTTCCACATCACACCTCCCCCCCACCTTGTGACCCACATCACCACGTCCCCCCACCTCGTGATCCACATCACAAGCTCCCCCCTCACCTCGTGATCCACATCACAACCTCCCCCCCACCTCGTGATCCACATCACCACTTCCCCCCCGCCTCGTGACACAAACCACCACCTCCCCCCCACTTCGTGACCCACATCACCTCCCCCCCCCCACATCGTGACCCACATCACCTCCACTCCCCCACATCGTGATCCACATCACACCTCCCCCCCACCTCGTGACCCACATCACCACCTCCCCCCCACCTCGTGTTCCACATCACAACCTCCCCCCCACCTCGTGATCCACATCACCACTTCCCCCCCGCCTCGTGACACAAACTATCACCTCCCCCCCACTTCGTGACCCACATCACCTCCCCCCCCCCACATCGTGACCCACATCACCTCCACACCCCCACATCGTGATCCACATCACACCTCCCCCCCCCCACCTTGTGACCCACATCACCACATCCCCACCACCTCGTGACCCACATCACCACCTCCCCCCCACCTCGTGATCCACATCACAACCTCCCCCCCTCCACCTCGTGATCCACATCACAACCTCCACCCCACCTCGTGATCCACATCACAACCTCCCCCATCACCTCCCCCACACCTCGTGACCCATATCACCACCTCCCCCCCACCTCGTGACCCACATCACCACCGCCCCCCCACCTCGTGAAACACATCACCACCTCCCCCCCACCTCCCCACCCACATCACCACCTCCCCCCCACCTCGTGATCCACATGACCAACTCCCCCCCACCTCGTGATCCACATCACCACCTCCCCCACCTCGTGATCCACATCACCACCTCCCCCCCACCTCGTGATCCACATCACCACCACCCCCCCACCTCGTGACACACATCACCACCTCCCCCCCCACCTCGTGACCTACATCACCACCTCATGATCCACATCCCAACCTCCCCCCACATCCCCACCTCGTGATCCACATCACAACCTTCCCCCCCACCCACACCCCCACCTCGTGACCCACATCACCACCCCCCACCTCGTGATCCAAATCCCAACCTTCCCCCCGCATCTCCCCCTCGTGACCCACATCCCAACCTCCCCCCACATCCCCACCTCGTGACCCACATCACAACCTTAATACCCCCACCCACCCCACCACCTCGTGATCCACATCCCCACCCCGTGATTCACATCCCTCCCACCTCGTGATCCACATCCCAACCTCCCCCCACAACCCCACCTCGTGATCCACATCCCCACCTCGTGATCCACATCCCAACCTTGTGATCCACATCCCAACCTCCCCCCACATCCACACCTCGTGATCCACATCCCAACCTCCCCCCACATCCCCACCTCGTGATCCACATCACAACCTTCCCCCCCCCACCCACCCCCCCCCACCTCGTGACCCACATCACAACCTCCCCCCCACATCACAACCTCCCCCCCACCTCGTGATCCACATCACAACTCCCACCCCCACCTAATGATCCACATCACAACCTTCCCCCCCACCTCGTGATCCACATCACAACCTTCCCCCCCACCTCGTGACCCACATCACGACCTCCCCCCACATCCCCACCTCGTGATCCACATCACAACCTTCCCCCCCACCCACCCACCTCGTGACCCACATAACCCCCCACCTCGTGACCCACATCAACCCCTCCCCCCACCTCGTGACGCAGATCACCACCTCCCCCCCACCTCGTGACCCACATCACCACACCCCACCTCGTGATCCAAATCCCAACCTTCCCCCCCACCTCGTGACCCACATCACGACCTCCCCCCACCCACCCACCTCGTGACCCACATCACCCCCCCACCTCGTGACCCACATCACCCCCTCCCCCCACCTCGTGACCCACATCACCCCCTCCCCCCACCTCGTGACCCACATCACCCCCTCCCCCCACCTCGTGACCCACATCACCACCTCCCCCCCCACCTCTTGACCCACATCACCACCTCCACCCCCACCTCGTGACCCACATCACCACCTCCCCCCCACCTCGTGACCCACATCACCACTTCCCCCCCCCACCTCGTGACCCACATCACCACTTCCCCCCCACCTCGTGACCCACATCACCACTTCCCCCCCACCTCGTGACACACATCACCACCTCCCCCCCACCTCGTGACCCATATCACCACCTCCCCCCCCACCTCGTGACCCATATCACCCCCTCCCCCCCACCTCGTGATCCACATCACCACCCCCCCCACCTCGTGATCCACATCACAACCTCCCCCCACATCCCCACCTGGTGATCCACATCACCACCTCCCCCCCACCTCGTGATCCACATCCCCACCCCCCCACCTCATGATCCACATCACAAGCTCCCCCCACATCACTAGCTCGTGATCCACATCACAAGCTCCCCCCCACCTCGTGATCCACATCACAACCTCCCCCCCACCTCGTGATCCACATCACCACTTCCCCCCCCGCCTCGTGACCCACATCACCACCTCCCCCCCCCCCCTGGTGACCCACATCACGCCCTCCCCCCACCTCGTGACCCACATCGCCACCTCCCCCCCACCTCGTGACCCACCCGCCACCTTCCCCCCATCTCGTGACCCAAATCACCACCTCCCCCCCACCTCGTGACCCACATCACCACTTCCCCCCCACCTCGTGACCCACATCACCACCTCTCCCCCACCTCGTGACCCACATCACCACCTCCCCCCCACCTAGTGACCCACATCACCCCCTCCCCCCCCTCGTGACCCACATAACCCCCTCCCCCCCACCTTGTGACCCACATCACCCCCTCCCCCCACCTCGTGACCCACATCACCACCTCCCCCCCACCTCGTGATCCACATCAACACCTCCCCCCCACCTCGTGATCCACATCACCACCTCCCCCCCACCTCGTGACCCACATCACCACTTCCCCCCCCACCTCGTGACCCACATCACCACTTCCCCCCCCCACCTCGTGACCCACATCACCACTTCCCCCCCACCTCGTGACCCACATCACCACTTCCCCCCCACCTCGTGACCCACATCACCACCTCCCCCCCACCTCATGACCCACATCACCCCCTCCCCCTCACCTCGTGACCCACATCACCCCCTCCCCCCCACCTTGTGACCCACATCACAACCTCCCCCGCCACCTCGTGACTCACATCACCACTTCCCCCCCCACCTCGTGACCCACATCACCACTTCCCCCCCACCTCGTGACCCACATCACCACCTCCCCCCCACCTCGTGACCCACATTACCACCTCCCCCCCACCTCGTGACCCATATCACCCCCCCCCCCCCACCTCGTGACCCACATTAACTCCTCCCCCCCACCTCGTGACCCACATCACCAACTCCCCCCCCACCTCGTGACCCACATCACAACCTCCCCCCCACCTCGTGACCCACATCACCACCTCCCCCTCACCTCGTGATCCACATCACAACTCCCACCCCCACCTCGTGATCCACATCACCAACTCCCCCCCACCTTGTGACCCACATCAACTCCTCCCCCCCACCTCGTGACCCACATCACCACTTCCCCCCCCCCCCCACCTCGTGACCCACATCACCACTTCCCCCCCACCTCGTGACCCATATCACCACCTCCCCCCCCACCTCGTGACCCATATCACCCCCTCCCCCCACCTCGTGATCCACATCCCCACCCCCCCCACCTCGTGATCCACATCACAACCTCCCCCCACATCCCCACCTTGTGATCCACATCACCACCTCCCCCCCACCTTGTGACCCACATCACCACGTCCCCCCACCTCGTGATCCACATCACAAGCTCCCCCCCACCTCGTGATCCACATCACAACCTCCCCCCCACCTCGTGATCCACATCACCACTTCCCCCCGCCTCGTGACACAAACCACCACCTCCCCCCCACTTCGTGACCCACATCACCTCCCCCCCCCCACATCGTGACCCACATCACCTCCACTCCCCCACATCGTGATCCACATCACACCTCCCCCCCACCTTGTGACCCACATCACCACGTCCCCCCCACCTCGTGACCCACATCACCACCTCCCCCCCACCTCGTGATCCACATCACAACCTCCCCCCCTCCACCTCGTGATCCACATCATAACCTCCACCCCACCTCGTGATCCACATCACAACCTCCCCCATCACCTTCCCCACACCTCGTGACCCATATCACAACCTCCCCCCCACCTCGTGACCCACATCACCACCTCCCCCCCACCTCGTGAAACACATCACCACCTCCCCCCCACCTCCCCACCTCGTGACCCACATCACCACCTCCCCCCCACCTCGTAATCCACATGACCAACTCCCCCCCACCTCGTGATCCACATCAACACCTCCCCCACCTCGTGATCCACATCACCACCTCCCCCACACCTCGTGATCCACATCACCACCACCCGCCCACCTCGTGACCCACATCACCACCTCCCCCCCCACCTCGTGACCTACATCACCACCTCATGATCCACATCCCAACCTCCCCCCACATCCCCACCTCGTGATCCACATCACAACCTTCCCCCCCACCCACACCCTCACCTCGTGACCCACATCACCACCCCCCACCTCGTGATCCAAATCCCAACCTTCCCCCCGCATCTCCCCCTCGTGACCCACATCCCCCCACATCCCCACCTCGTGACCCACATCACAACCTCCCACCCACCCACACCCCCACCTCGAGACCCACATCACCACCCCCCCACCTCGTGATCCAAATCCCCAACCTCCCCCCCGCATCTCCCCCTCGTGACGCACATCCCAACCTCCCCCCACATCCCCACCTCGTGATCCACATCCCAACCTCCCCCCCACATCCCCACCTCGTGATCCACATCCCCACCTCGTGATCCACATCCCAACCTCGTGATCCACATCCCAAACTCCCCCCACATCCACACCTCGTGATCCACATCCCAACCTCCCCCCACATCCCCACCTCGTGATCCACATCACAACCTTCCCACCCCCCCCCCCCCACCTCGTGACCCACATCACTACCTCCCCCCCACCTTGTGACCCACATCACAACCTCCCCCCCACCTCGTGATCCACATCACAACTCCCACCCCCACCTAATGATCCACATCACAACCTTCCCCCCCACCTCGTGATCCACATCACAACCTTCCCCCCCACCTCGTGACCCACATCACGACCTCCCCCACATCCCACCTCGTGATCCACATCACCCCCTCCCCCCACCTCGTGACCCACATCACCCCCTCCCCCACCTCGTGACCCACATCACCACCTCCCCCCCACCTCGTGACCCACATCACCACTTCCCCCCCCCACCTCGTGACCCACATCACCCACTTCCCCCCCACCTCGTGACCCACATCACCACTTCCCCCCCCCCCCCCACCTCGTGACCCACATCACCACTTCCCCCCACCTCGTGACCCACATCACCACCTTCCCCCCACCTCGTGACCCACATCACCCCCTCCCTCCCACCTCGTGACCCACATCACCCCCTCCCCCCCACCTCGTGACCCACATCACCACCTCCCCCCCCACCTCGTGACCCACATCACCACTTCCCCCCCCCCACCTCGTGACCCACATCACCACTTCCCCCCACCTCGTGACCCACATCACCACCTTCCCCCCCACCTCGTGACCCACATCACCCCCTCCCTCCCACCTCGTGACCCACATCACCCCCTCCCCCCCACCTCGTGACCCACATCACCACCTTCCCCCCCACCTCGTGACCCACATCACCCCCCCACCTCGTGACCCACATCACCCCCTCCCCCACCTCGTGACCCACATCACCCCCTCCCCCCCACCTCGTGACCCACATCACCACCTCCCCCCACCTCGTGACCCACATCACCACTTCCCCCCCCCACCTCGTGACCCACATCACCACTTCCCCCCACCTCGTGACCCACATCACCACTTCCCCCCCCCCCCACCTCGTGACCCACATCACCACTTCCCCCCACCTCGTGACCCACATCACCACCTTCCCCCCACCTCGTGACCCACATCACCCCCTCCCTCCCACCTCGTGACCCACATCACCCCCTCCCCCCCACCTCGTGACCCACATCACCACCTCCCCCCCCCACCTCGTGACCCACATCACCACTCCCCCCCCCCACCTCGTGACCCACATCACCACCTCCCCCCCACCTCGTGACCCACATCACCACTCCCCCCCCACCTCGTGATCCACATGAACAACTCCCCCCCACCTCGTGATCCACATCACCACCTCCCCCACCTCGTGATCCACATCACCACTTCCCCCCCACCTCGTGATCCACATCACCACCACCCCCCCCACCACGTGACCCACATCACCACCTCCCCCCCACCTCGTGACCCACATCACCACCTCATGATCCACATCCCAACCTCCCCCCACATCCCCACCTCGTGATCCACATCACAACCTTCCCCCCCACCCACACCCCCACCTCGAGACCCACATCACCACCCCCCCCCACCTCGTGATCCAAATCCCAACCTCCCCCCCGCATCTCCCCCTCGTGACGCACATCCAACCTCCCCCCACATCCCCACCTCGTGACCCACATCACAACCTTAATACCCCCACCCACCACACCACCTCGTGATCCACATCCCCACCCCCCCACCTCGTGATTCACATCCCTCCCACCTCGTGATCAACATCCCAACCTCCCCCCACATCCCCACCTCGTGATCCACATCCCAACCTCGTGATCCACATCCCAACCTCCCCCCACATCCACACCTCGTGATCCACATCCCAACCTCCCCCCACATCCCCATCCTCGTGATCCACATCACAACCATCCCCCCCACCCACCCCCCCCCACCTCGTGACCCACATCACTACCTCCCCCCCACCTCGTGACCCACATCACAACCTCCCCCCCACCTCGTGACCCACATCACAACTCCCACCCCCACCTAATGATCCACATCACAACCTTCCCCCCCACCTCGTGATCCACATCACAACCTTCCCCCCCACCCACCCACCTCGTGACCCACATCACCCCCTCCCCCCACCTCGTGACCCACATCACCCCCTCCCCCCACCTCGTGACCCACATCACCACCTCCCCCCACCTCGTGATCCACATCAACACCTCCCCCCACCTCGTGATCCACATCACCACCTCCCCCCCGACCTCGTGACCCACATCACCACTTCCCCCCCCCCACCTCGTGACCCACATCACCACTTCCCCCCCCCCCACCTCGTGACCCACATCACCACTTCCCCCCCCCCACCTCGTGACCCACATCACCACTTCCCCCCCACCTCGTGACCCACATCACCACCTCCCCCCCACCTCGTGACCCACATCACCCCCTCCCCCCCACCTCGTGACCCACATCACCCCCTCCCCCCCACCTCGTGACCCACATCACAACCTCCCCCGCCACCTCGTGACCCACATCATCACTTCCCCCCCCACCTCGTGACCCACATCACCACTTCCCCCCCACCTCGTGACCCACATCACCACCTCCCCCCCACCGCGTTACCCACATTACCACCTCCCCCCCACCTCGTGACCCATATCACCCCCTCCCCCCCACCTCGTGACCCACATCAACTCCTCCCCCCCACCTCGTGACCCACATCACCACCTCCCCCCCCACCTCGTGACCCACATCACAACCTCCCCCACCTCGTGACCCACATCACCACCTCCCCCTCACCTCGTGATCCACATCACAACTCCCACCCCCACCTCGTGATCCACATCACCACCTCCCCCCCCACCTCGTGATCCACATGACCAACTCCCCCCTACCTCGTGATCCACATCACCACCTCCCCCACCTCGTGATCCACATCACAACCTCCCCCCACATCCCCACCCTTGTGATCCACATCACCACTCCCCCCCACCTCGTGATCCACATCCCCACCCCCCCCACCTCGTGATCCACATCACAAGCTCCCCCCACCTCGTGATCCACATCACAAGCTCCCCCCCCACCTCGTGATCCACATCACCACTTCCCCCCGCCTCGTGACACAATCCACCACCTCCCCCCCACTTCGTGACCCACATCACCTCCCCCCCCACATTGTGACCCACATCACCTCCACTCCCCCACATCGTGATCCACATCACACCTCCCCCCCACCTTGTGACCCACATCACCACGTCCCCCCACCTCGTGATCCACATCACAAGCTCCCCCCCCACCTCGTGATCCACATCACAACCTCCCCCCCACCTCGTGATCCACATCACCACTTCCCCCCCGCCTCGTGACACAAACCACTACCTCCCCCCCACTTCGTGACCCACATCACCTCCCCCCCCCCCACATCGTGACCCACATCACCTCCACTCCCCCACATCGTGATCCACATCACACCTCCCCACCACCTTGTGACCCACATCACCACGTCCCCCCCACCTCGTGACCCACATCACAAGCTCCCCCCCACCTCGTGATCCACATCACAACCTCCCCCCCACCTCGTGATCCACATCACCACTTCCCCCCCGCCTCGTGACACAAACCACCACCTCCCCCCCACTTCGTGACCCACATCACCTCCCCCCCCCACATCGTGACCCACATCACCTCCACTCCCCCACATCGTGATCCACATCACACCTCCCCCCACCTTGTGACCCACATCACCACGTCCCCCCACCTCGTGATCCACATCACAAGCTCCCCCCCACCTCGTGACCCACATCACCACTTCCCCCCCACCTCGTGACCCACATCACCACCTCTCCCCCACCTCGTGACCCACATCACCACCTCCCCCCCACCTAGTGACCCACATCACCCCCTCCCCCCCCTCGTGACCCACATAACCCCCTCCCCCCCACCTTGTGACCCACATCACCCCCTCCCCCCACCTCGTGACCCACATCACCACCTCCCCCCCACCTCGTGATCCACATCAACACCTCCCCCCCACCTCGTGATCCACATCACCACCTCCCCCCCACCTCGTGACCCACATCACCACTTCCCCCCCCACCTCGTGACCCACATCACCACTTCCCCCCCCCACCTCGTGACCCACATCACCACTTCCCCCCCACCTCGTGACCCACATCACCACTTCCCCCCCACCTCGTGACCCACATCACCACCTCCCCCCCACCTCGTGACCCACATCACCCCCTCCCCCTCACCTCGTGACCCACATCACCCCCTCCCCCCCACCTTGTGACCCACATCACAACCTCCCCCGCCACCTCGTGACTCACATCACCACTTCCCCCCCCACCTCGTGACCCACATCACCACTTCCCCCCCACCTCGTGACCCACATCACCACCTCCCCCCCACCTCGTGACCCACATTACCACCTCCCCCCCACCTCGTGACCCATATCACCCCCCCCCCCACCTCGTGACCCACATTAACTCCTCCCCCCCACCTCGTGACCCACATCACCAACTCCCCCCCCACCTCGTGACCCACATCACAACCTCCCCCCCACCTCGTGACCCACATCACCACCTCCCCCTCACCTCGTGATCCACATCACAACTCCCACCCCCACCTCGTGATCCACATCACCAACTCCCCCCCACCTTGTGACCCACATCAACTCCTCCCCCCCACCTCGTGACCCACATCACCACTTCCCCCCCCCCCCCACCTCGTGACCCACATCACCACTTCCCCCCCACCTCGTGACCCATATCACCACCTCCCCCCCCACCTCGTGACCCATATCACCCCCTCCCCCCACCTCGTGATCCACATCCCCACCCCCCCCACCTCGTGATCCACATCACAACCTCCCCCCACATCCCCACCTTGTGATCCACATCACCACCTCCCCCCCACCTTGTGACCCACATCACCACGTCCCCCCACCTCGTGATCCACATCACAAGCTCCCCCCCACCTCGTGATCCACATCACAACCTCCCCCCCACCTCGTGATCCACATCACCACTTCCCCCCGCCTCGTGACACAAACCACCACCTCCCCCCCACTTCGTGACCCACATCACCTCCCCCCCCCCACATCGTGACCCACATCACCTCCACTCCCCCACATCGTGATCCACATCACACCTCCCCCCCACCTTGTGACCCACATCACCCCCTCCCCCCACCTCGTGACCCACATCACCACCTCCCCCCACCTCGTGACCCACATCACCACTTCCCCCCCCCACCTCGTGACCCACATCACCACTTCCCCCCCACCTCGTGACCCACATCACCACTTCCCCCCCCCCCCACCTCGTGACCCACATCACCACTTCCCCCCACCTCGTGACCCACATCACCACCTTCCCCCCACCTCGTGACCCACATCACCCCCTCCCTCCCACCTCGTGACCCACATCACCCCCTCCCCCCCACCTCGTGACCCACATCACCACCTCCCCCCCCACCTCGTGACCCACATCACCACTTCCCCCCCCCCACCTCGTGACCCACATCACCACTTCCCCCCACCTCGTGACCCACATCACCACCTTCCCCCCACCTCGTGACCCACATCACCCCCTCCCTCCCACCTCGTGACCCACATCACCCCCTCCCCCCCACCTCGTGACCCACATCACCACCTTCCCCCCCACCTCGTGACCCACATCACCCCCCCACCTCGTGACCCACATCACCCCCTCCCCCCACCTCGTGACCCACATCACCCCCTCCCCCCACCTCGTGACCCACATCACCACCTCCCCCCACCTCGTGACCCACATCACCACTTCCCCCCCCCACCTCGTGACCCACATCACCACTTCCCCCCCACCTCGTGACCCACATCACCACTTCCCCCCCCCCCCACCTCGTGACCCACATCACCACTTCCCCCCACCTCGTGACCCACATCACCACCTTCCCCCCACCTCGTGACCCACATCACCCCCTCCCTCCCACCTCGTGACCCACATCACCCCCTCCCCCCCACCTCGTGACCCACATCACCACCTCCCCCCCCACCTCGTGACCCACATCACCACTTCCCCCCCCCCACCTCGTGACCCACATCACCACCTCCCCCCCACCTCGTGACCCACATCACCACTCCCCCCCCACCTCGTGATCCACATGAACAACTCCCCCCCACCTCGTGATCCACATCACCACCTCCCCCACCTCGTGATCCACATCACCACTTCCCCCCCACCTCGTGATCCACATCACCACCACCCCCCCACCACGTGACCCACATCACCACCTCCCCCCCACCTCGTGACCCACATCACCACCTCATGATCCACATCCCAACCTCCCCCCACATCCCCACCTCGTGATCCACATCACAACCTTCCCCCCCACCCACACCCCCACCTCGAGACCCACATCACCACCCCCCCACCTCGTGATCCAAATCCCAACCTCCCCCCCGCATCTCCCCCTCGTGACGCACATCCCAACCTCCCCCCACATCCCCACCTCGTGACCCACATCACAACCTTAATACCCCCACCCACCACACCACCTCGTGATCCACATCCCCACCCCCCCACCTCGTGATTCACATCCCTCCCACCTCGTGATCAACATCCCAACCTCCCCCCACATCCCCACCTCGTGATCCACATCCCAACCTCGTGATCCACATCCCAACCTCCCCCCACATCCACACCTCGTGATCCACATCCCAACCTCCCCCCACATCCCCATCCTCGTGATCCACATCACAACCATCCCCCCCACCCACCCCCCCCCACCTCGTGACCCACATCACTACCTCCCCCCCACCTCGTGACCCACATCACAACCTCCCCCCCACCTCGTGACCCACATCACAACTCCCACCCCCACCTAATGATCCACATCACAACCTTCCCCCCCACCTCGTGATCCACATCACAACCTTCCCCCCCACCCACCCACCTCGTGACCCACATCACCCCCTCCCCCCACCTCGTGACCCACATCACCCCCTCCCCCCACCTCGTGACCCACATCACCACCTCCCCCCCACCTCGTGATCCACATCAACACCTCCCCCCACCTCGTGATCCACATCACCACCTCCCCCCCGACCTCGTGACCCACATCACCACTTCCCCCCCCCCACCTCGTGACCCACATCACCACTTCCCCCCCCCACCTCGTGACCCACATCACCACTTCCCCCCCCCACCTCGTGACCCACATCACCACTTCCCCCCCACCTCGTGACCCACATCACCACCTCCCCCCCACCTCGTGACCCACATCACCCCCTCCCCCCCACCTCGTGACCCACATCACCCCCTCCCCCCCACCTCGTGACCCACATCACAACCTCCCCCGCCACCTCGTGACCCACATCATCACTTCCCCCCCCACCTCGTGACCCACATCACCACTTCCCCCCCACCTCGTGACCCACATCACCACCTCCCCCCCACCTCGTTACCCACATTACCACCTCCCCCCCACCTCGTGACCCATATCACCCCCTCCCCCCCACCTCGTGACCCACATCAACTCCTCCCCCCCACCTCGTGACCCACATCACCACCTCCCCCCCCACCTCGTGACCCACATCACAACCTCCCCCCACCTCGTGACCCACATCACCACCTCCCCCTCACCTCGTGATCCACATCACAACTCCCACCCCCACCTCGTGATCCACATCACCACCTCCCCCCCACCTCGTGATCCACATGACCAACTCCCCCCTACCTCGTGATCCACATCACCACCTCCCCCACCTCGTGATCCACATCACAACCTCCCCCCACATCCCCACCTTGTGATCCACATCACCACCTCCCCCCCACCTCGTGATCCACATCCCCACCCCCCCACCTCGTGATCCACATCACAAGCTCCCCCCACCTCGTGATCCACATCACAAGCTCCCCCCCCACCTCGTGATCCACATCACCACTTCCCCCCGCCTCGTGACACAATCCACCACCTCCCCCCCACTTCGTGACCCACATCACCTCCCCCCCCACATTGTGACCCACATCACCTCCACTCCCCCACATCGTGATCCACATCACACCTCCCCCCCACCTTGTGACCCACATCACCACGTCCCCCCACCTCGTGATCCACATCACAAGCTCCCCCCCACCTCGTGATCCACATCACAACCTCCCCCCCACCTCGTGATCCACATCACCACTTCCCCCCCGCCTCGTGACACAAACCACTACCTCCCCCCCACTTCGTGACCCACATCACCTCCCCCCCCCCCACATCGTGACCCACATCACCTCCACTCCCCCACATCGTGATCCACATCACACCTCCCCACCACCTTGTGACCCACATCACCACGTCCCCCCCACCTCGTGACCCACATCACAAGCTCCCCCCCACCTCGTGATCCACATCACAACCTCCCCCCCACCTCGTGATCCACATCACCACTTCCCCCCCGCCTCGTGACACAAACCACCACCTCCCCCCCACTTCGTGACCCACATCACCTCCCCCCCCCACATCGTGACCCACATCACCTCCACTCCCCCACATCGTGATCCACATCACACCTCCCCCCACCTTGTGACCCACATCACCACGTCCCCCCACCTCGTGATCCACATCACAAGCTCCCCCCCACCTCGTGACCCACATCACCACTTCCCCCCCACCTCGTGACCCACATCACCACCTCTCCCCCACCTCGTGACCCACATCACCACCTCCCCCCCACCTAGTGACCCACATCACCCCCTCCCCCCCCTCGTGACCCACATAACCCCCTCCCCCCCACCTTGTGACCCACATCACCCCCTCCCCCCACCTCGTGACCCACATCACCACCTCCCCCCCACCTCGTGATCCACATCAACACCTCCCCCCCACCTCGTGATCCACATCACCACCTCCCCCCCACCTCGTGACCCACATCACCACTTCCCCCCCCACCTCGTGACCCACATCACCACTTCCCCCCCCCACCTCGTGACCCACATCACCACTTCCCCCCCACCTCGTGACCCACATCACCACTTCCCCCCCACCTCGTGACCCACATCACCACCTCCCCCCCACCTCGTGACCCACATCACCCCCTCCCCCTCACCTCGTGACCCACATCACCCCCTCCCCCCCACCTTGTGACCCACATCACAACCTCCCCCGCCACCTCGTGACTCACATCACCACTTCCCCCCCCACCTCGTGACCCACATCACCACTTCCCCCCCACCTCGTGACCCACATCACCACCTCCCCCCCACCTCGTGACCCACATTACCACCTCCCCCCCACCTCGTGACCCATATCACCCCCCCCCACCTCGTGACCCACATTAACTCCTCCCCCCCACCTCGTGACCCACATCACCAACTCCCCCCCCACCTCGTGACCCACATCACAACCTCCCCCCCACCTCGTGACCCACATCACCACCTCCCCCTCACCTCGTGATCCACATCACAACTCCCACCCCCACCTCGTGATCCACATCACCAACTCCCCCCCACCTTGTGACCCACATCAACTCCTCCCCCCCACCTCGTGACCCACATCACCACTTCCCCCCCCCCCCCACCTCGTGACCCACATCACCACTTCCCCCCCACCTCGTGACCCATATCACCACCTCCCCCCCCACCTCGTGACCCATATCACCCCCTCCCCCCACCTCGTGATCCACATCCCCACCCCCCCCACCTCGTGATCCACATCACAACCTCCCCCCACATCCCCACCTTGTGATCCACATCACCACCTCCCCCCCACCTTGTGACCCACATCACCACGTCCCCCCACCTCGTGATCCACATCACAAGCTCCCCCCCACCTCGTGATCCACATCACAACCTCCCCCCCACCTCGTGATCCACATCACCACTTCCCCCCGCCTCGTGACACAAACCACCACCTCCCCCCCACTTCGTGACCCACATCACCTCCCCCCCCCCACATCGTGACCCACATCACCTCCACTCCCCCACATCGTGATCCACATCACACCTCCCCCCCACCTTGTGACCCACATCACCACGTCCCCCCCACCTCGTGACCCACATCACCACCTCCCCCCCACCTCGTGATCCACATCACAACCTCCCCCCCTCCACCTCGTGATCCACATCATAACCTCCACCCCACCTCGTGATCCACATCACAACCTCCCCCATCACCTTCCCCACACCTCGTGACCCATATCACAACCTCCCCCCCACCTCGTGACCCACATCACCACCTCCCCCCCACCTCGTGAAACACATCACCACCTCCCCCCCACCTCCCCACCTCGTGACCCACATCACCACCTCCCCCCCACCTCGTAATCCACATGACCAACTCCCCCCCACCTCGTGATCCACATCAACACCTCCCCCACCTCGTGATCCACATCACCACCTCCCCCACACCTCGTGATCCACATCACCACCACCCGCCCACCTCGTGACCCACATCACCACCTCCCCCCCCACCTCGTGACCTACATCACCACCTCATGATCCACATCCCAACCTCCCCCCACATCCCCACCTCGTGATCCACATCACAACCTTCCCCCCCACCCACACCCTCACCTCGTGACCCACATCACCACCCCCCACCTCGTGATCCAAATCCCAACCTTCCCCCCGCATCTCCCCCTCGTGACCCACATCCCAACCTCCCCCCACATCCCCACCTCGTGACCCACATCACAACCTTCCCACCCACCCACACCCCCACCTCGAGACCCACATCACCACCCCCCCACCTCGTGATCCAAATCCCAACCTCCCCCCCGCATCTCCCCCTCGTGACGCACATCCCAACCTCCCCCCACATCCCCACCTCGTGATCCACATCCCAACCTCCCCCCACATCCCCACCTCGTGATCCACATCCCCACCTCGTGATCCACATCCCAACCTCGTGATCCACATCCCAAACTCCCCCCACATCCACACCTCGTGATCCACATCCCAACCTCCCCCCACATCCCCACCTCGTGATCCACATCACAACCTTCCCACCCCCCCCCCCCCACCTCGTGACCCACATCACTACCTCCCCCCCACCTTGTGACCCACATCACAACCTCCCCCCCACCTCGTGATCCACATCACAACTCCCACCCCCACCTAATGATCCACATCACAACCTTCCCCCCCACCTCGTGATCCACATCACAACCTTCCCCCCCACCTCGTGACCCACATCACGACCTCCCCCCACATCCCCACCTCGTGATCCACATCACCCCCTCCCCCCACCTCGTGACCCACATCACCCCCTCCCCCCACCTCGTGACCCACATCACCACCTCCCCCCACCTCGTGACCCACATCACCACTTCCCCCCCCCACCTCGTGACCCACATCACCACTTCCCCCCCACCTCGTGACCCACATCACCACTTCCCCCCCCCCCACCTCGTGACCCACATCACCACTTCCCCCCACCTCGTGACCCACATCACCACCTTCCCCCCACCTCGTGACCCACATCACCCCCTCCCTCCCACCTCGTGACCCACATCACCCCCTCCCCCCCACCTCGTGACCCACATCACCACCTCCCCCCCCACCTCGTGACCCACATCACCACTTCCCCCCCCCCACCTCGTGACCCACATCACCACTTCCCCCCACCTCGTGACCCACATCACCACCTTCCCCCCACCTCGTGACCCACATCACCCCCTCCCTCCCACCTCGTGACCCACATCACCCCCTCCCCCCCACCTCGTGACCCACATCACCACCTTCCCCCCCACCTCGTGACCCACATCACCCCCCCACCTCGTGACCCACATCACCCCCTCCCCCCACCTCGTGACCCACATCACCCCCTCCCCCCACCTCGTGACCCACATCACCACCTCCCCCCACCTCGTGACCCACATCACCACTTCCCCCCCCCACCTCGTGACCCACATCACCACTTCCCCCCCACCTCGTGACCCACATCACCACTTCCCCCCCCCCCCACCTCGTGACCCACATCACCACTTCCCCCCACCTCGTGACCCACATCACCACCTTCCCCCCACCTCGTGACCCACATCACCCCCTCCCTCCCACCTCGTGACCCACATCACCCCCTCCCCCCCACCTCGTGACCCACATCACCACCTCCCCCCCCACCTCGTGACCCACATCACCACTTCCCCCCCCCCACCTCGTGACCCACATCACCACCTCCCCCCCACCTCGTGACCCACATCACCACTCCCCCCCCACCTCGTGATCCACATGAACAACTCCCCCCCACCTCGTGATCCACATCACCACCTCCCCCACCTCGTGATCCACATCACCACTTCCCCCCCACCTCGTGATCCACATCACCACCACCCCCCCACCACGTGACCCACATCACCACCTCCCCCCCACCTCGTGACCCACATCACCACCTCATGATCCACATCCCAACCTCCCCCCACATCCCCACCTCGTGATCCACATCACAACCTTCCCCCCCACCCACACCCCCACCTCGAGACCCACATCACCACCCCCCCACCTCGTGATCCAAATCCCAACCTCCCCCCCGCATCTCCCCCTCGTGACGCACATCCCAACCTCCCCCCACATCCCCACCTCGTGACCCACATCACAACCTTAATACCCCCACCCACCACACCACCTCGTGATCCACATCCCCACCCCCCCACCTCGTGATTCACATCCCTCCCACCTCGTGATCAACATCCCAACCTCCCCCCACATCCCCACCTCGTGATCCACATCCCAACCTCGTGATCCACATCCCAACCTCCCCCCACATCCACACCTCGTGATCCACATCCCAACCTCCCCCCACATCCCCATCCTCGTGATCCACATCACAACCATCCCCCCCACCCACCCCCCCCCACCTCGTGACCCACATCACTACCTCCCCCCCACCTCGTGACCCACATCACAACCTCCCCCCCACCTCGTGACCCACATCACAACTCCCACCCCCACCTAATGATCCACATCACAACCTTCCCCCCCACCTCGTGATCCACATCACAACCTTCCCCCCCACCCACCCACCTCGTGACCCACATCACCCCCTCCCCCCACCTCGTGACCCACATCACCCCCTCCCCCCACCTCGTGACCCACATCACCACCTCCCCCCCACCTCGTGATCCACATCAACACCTCCCCCCACCTCGTGATCCACATCACCACCTCCCCCCCGACCTCGTGACCCACATCACCACTTCCCCCCCCCCACCTCGTGACCCACATCACCACTTCCCCCCCCCACCTCGTGACCCACATCACCACTTCCCCCCCCCCACCTCGTGACCCACATCACCACTTCCCCCCCACCTCGTGACCCACATCACCACCTCCCCCCCACCTCGTGACCCACATCACCCCCTCCCCCCCACCTCGTGACCCACATCACCCCCTCCCCCCCACCTCGTGACCCACATCACAACCTCCCCCGCCACCTCGTGACCCACATCATCACTTCCCCCCCCACCTCGTGACCCACATCACCACTTCCCCCCCACCTCGTGACCCACATCACCACCTCCCCCCCACCTCGTTACCCACATTACCACCTCCCCCCCACCTCGTGACCCATATCACCCCCTCCCCCCCACCTCGTGACCCACATCAACTCCTCCCCCCCACCTCGTGACCCACATCACCACCTCCCCCCCCACCTCGTGACCCACATCACAACCTCCCCCCACCTCGTGACCCACATCACCACCTCCCCCTCACCTCGTGATCCACATCACAACTCCCACCCCCACCTCGTGATCCACATCACCACCTCCCCCCCACCTCGTGATCCACATGACCAACTCCCCCCTACCTCGTGATCCACATCACCACCTCCCCCACCTCGTGATCCACATCACAACCTCCCCCCACATCCCCACCTTGTGATCCACATCACCACCTCCCCCCCACCTCGTGATCCACATCCCCACCCCCCCACCTCGTGATCCACATCACAAGCTCCCCCCACCTCGTGATCCACATCACAAGCTCCCCCCCCACCTCGTGATCCACATCACCACTTCCCCCCGCCTCGTGACACAATCCACCACCTCCCCCCCACTTCGTGACCCACATCACCTCCCCCCCCACATTGTGACCCACATCACCTCCACTCCCCCACATCGTGATCCACATCACACCTCCCCCCCACCTTGTGACCCACATCACCACGTCCCCCCACCTCGTGATCCACATCACAAGCTCCCCCCCACCTCGTGATCCACATCACAACCTCCCCCCCACCTCGTGATCCACATCACCACTTCCCCCCCGCCTCGTGACACAAACCACTACCTCCCCCCCACTTCGTGACCCACATCACCTCCCCCCCCCCCACATCGTGACCCACATCACCTCCACTCCCCCACATCGTGATCCACATCACACCTCCCCACCACCTTGTGACCCACATCACCACGTCCCCCCCACCTCGTGACCCACATCACAAGCTCCCCCCCACCTCGTGATCCACATCACAACCTCCCCCCCACCTCGTGATCCACATCACCACTTCCCCCCCGCCTCGTGACACAAACCACCACCTCCCCCCCACTTCGTGACCCACATCACCTCCCCCCCCCACATCGTGACCCACATCACCTCCACTCCCCCACATCGTGATCCACATCACACCTCCCCCCACCTTGTGACCCACATCACCACGTCCCCCCACCTCGTGATCCACATCACAAGCTCCCCCCCACCTCGTGACCCACATCACCACTTCCCCCCCACCTCGTGACCCACATCACCACCTCTCCCCCACCTCGTGACCCACATCACCACCTCCCCCCCACCTAGTGACCCACATCACCCCCTCCCCCCCCTCGTGACCCACATAACCCCCTCCCCCCCACCTTGTGACCCACATCACCCCCTCCCCCCACCTCGTGACCCACATCACCACCTCCCCCCCACCTCGTGATCCACATCAACACCTCCCCCCCACCTCGTGATCCACATCACCACCTCCCCCCCACCTCGTGACCCACATCACCACTTCCCCCCCCACCTCGTGACCCACATCACCACTTCCCCCCCCCACCTCGTGACCCACATCACCACTTCCCCCCCACCTCGTGACCCACATCACCACTTCCCCCCCACCTCGTGACCCACATCACCACCTCCCCCCCACCTCGTGACCCACATCACCCCCTCCCCCTCACCTCGTGACCCACATCACCCCCTCCCCCCCACCTTGTGACCCACATCACAACCTCCCCCGCCACCTCGTGACTCACATCACCACTTCCCCCCCCACCTCGTGACCCACATCACCACTTCCCCCCCACCTCGTGACCCACATCACCACCTCCCCCCCACCTCGTGACCCACATTACCACCTCCCCCCCACCTCGTGACCCATATCACCCCCCCCCCCACCTCGTGACCCACATTAACTCCTCCCCCCCACCTCGTGACCCACATCACCAACTCCCCCCCCACCTCGTGACCCACATCACAACCTCCCCCCCACCTCGTGACCCACATCACCACCTCCCCCTCACCTCGTGATCCACATCACAACTCCCACCCCCACCTCGTGATCCACATCACCAACTCCCCCCCACCTTGTGACCCACATCAACTCCTCCCCCCCACCTCGTGACCCACATCACCACTTCCCCCCCCCCCCCACCTCGTGACCCACATCACCACTTCCCCCCCACCTCGTGACCCATATCACCACCTCCCCCCCCACCTCGTGACCCATATCACCCCCTCCCCCCACCTCGTGATCCACATCCCCACCCCCCCCACCTCGTGATCCACATCACAACCTCCCCCCACATCCCCACCTTGTGATCCACATCACCACCTCCCCCCCACCTTGTGACCCACATCACCACGTCCCCCCACCTCGTGATCCACATCACAAGCTCCCCCCCACCTCGTGATCCACATCACAACCTCCCCCCCACCTCGTGATCCACATCACCACTTCCCCCCGCCTCGTGACACAAACCACCACCTCCCCCCCACTTCGTGACCCACATCACCTCCCCCCCCCCACATCGTGACCCACATCACCTCCACTCCCCCACATCGTGATCCACATCACACCTCCCCCCCACCTTGTGACCCACATCACCACGTCCCCCCCACCTCGTGACCCACATCACCACCTCCCCCCCACCTCGTGATCCACATCACAACCTCCCCCCCTCCACCTCGTGATCCACATCATAACCTCCACCCCACCTCGTGATCCACATCACAACCTCCCCCATCACCTTCCCCACACCTCGTGACCCATATCACAACCTCCCCCCCACCTCGTGACCCACATCACCACCTCCCCCCCACCTCGTGAAACACATCACCACCTCCCCCCCACCTCCCCACCTCGTGACCCACATCACCACCTCCCCCCCACCTCGTAATCCACATGACCAACTCCCCCCCACCTCGTGATCCACATCAACACCTCCCCCACCTCGTGATCCACATCACCACCTCCCCCACACCTCGTGATCCACATCACCACCACCCGCCCACCTCGTGACCCACATCACCACCTCCCCCCCCACCTCGTGACCTACATCACCACCTCATGATCCACATCCCAACCTCCCCCACATCCCCACCTCGTGATCCACATCACAACCTTCCCCCCCACCCACACCCTCACCTCGTGACCCACATCACCACCCCCCACCTCGTGATCCAAATCCCAACCTTCCCCCCGCATCTCCCCCTCGTGACCCACATCCCAACCTCCCCCCACATCCCCACCTCGTGACCCACATCACAACCTTCCCACCCACCCACACCCCCACCTCGAGACCCACATCACCACCCCCCCACCTCGTGATCCAAATCCCAACCTCCCCCCCGCATCTCCCCCTCGTGACGCACATCCCAACCTCCCCCCACATCCCCACCTCGTGATCCACATCCCAACCTCCCCCCACATCCCCACCTCGTGATCCACATCCCCACCTCGTGATCCACATCCCAACCTCGTGATCCACATCCCAAACTCCCCCCACATCCACACCTCGTGATCCACATCCCAACCTCCCCCCACATCCCCACCTCGTGATCCACATCACAACCTTCCCACCCCCCCCCCCCCACCTCGTGACCCACATCACTACCTCCCCCCCACCTTGTGACCCACATCACAACCTCCCCCCCACCTCGTGATCCACATCACAACTCCCACCCCCACCTAATGATCCACATCACAACCTTCCCCCCCACCTCGTGATCCACATCACAACCTTCCCCCCCACCTCGTGACCCACATCACGACCTCCCCCCACATCCCCACCTCGTGATCCACATCACCCCCTCCCCCCACCTCGTGACCCACATCACCCCCTCCCCCCACCTCGTGACCCACATCACCACCTCCCCCCACCTCGTGACCCACATCACCACTTCCCCCCCCCACCTCGTGACCCACATCACCACTTCCCCCCCACCTCGTGACCCACATCACCACTTCCCCCCCCCCCCCACCTCGTGACCCACATCACCACTTCCCCCCACCTCGTGACCCACATCACCACCTTCCCCCCACCTCGTGACCCACATCACCCCCTCCCTCCCACCTCGTGACCCACATCACCCCCTCCCCCCCACCTCGTGACCCACATCACCACCTCCCCCCCCACCTCGTGACCCACATCACCACTTCCCCCCCCCCACCTCGTGACCCACATCACCACTTCCCCCCACCTCGTGACCCACATCACCACCTTCCCCCCACCTCGTGACCCACATCACCCCCTCCCTCCCACCTCGTGACCCACATCACCCCCTCCCCCCCACCTCGTGACCCACATCACCACCTTCCCCCCCACCTCGTGACCCACATCACCCCCCCACCTCGTGACCCACATCACCCCCTCCCCCCACCTCGTGACCCACATCACCCCCTCCCCCCACCTCGTGACCCACATCACCACCTCCCCCCACCTCGTGACCCACATCACCACTTCCCCCCCCCACCTCGTGACCCACATCACCACTTCCCCCCCACCTCGTGACCCACATCACCACTTCCCCCCCCCCCCCACCTCGTGACCCACATCACCACTTCCCCCCACCTCGTGACCCACATCACCACCTTCCCCCCACCTCGTGACCCACATCACCCCCTCCCTCCCACCTCGTGACCCACATCACCCCCTCCCCCCCACCTCGTGACCCACATCACCACCTCCCCCCCCACCTCGTGACCCACATCACCACTTCCCCCCCCCCACCTCGTGACCCACATCACCACCTCCCCCCCACCTCGTGACCCACATCACCACTCCCCCCCCACCTCGTGATCCACATGAACAACTCCCCCCCACCTCGTGATCCACATCACCACCTCCCCCACCTCGTGATCCACATCACCACTTCCCCCCCACCTCGTGATCCACATCACCACCACCCCCCCACCACGTGACCCACATCACCACCTCCCCCCCACCTCGTGACCCACATCACCACCTCATGATCCACATCCCAACCTCCCCCCACATCCCCACCTCGTGATCCACATCACAACCTTCCCCCCCACCCACACCCCCACCTCGAGACCCACATCACCACCCCCCCACCTCGTGATCCAAATCCCAACCTCCCCCCCGCATCTCCCCCTCGTGACGCACATCCCAACCTCCCCCCACATCCCCACCTCGTGACCCACATCACAACCTTAATACCCCCACCCACCACACCACCTCGTGATCCACATCCCCACCCCCCCACCTCGTGATTCACATCCCTCCCACCTCGTGATCAACATCCCAACCTCCCCCCACATCCCCACCTCGTGATCCACATCCCAACCTCGTGATCCACATCCCAACCTCCCCCCACATCCACACCTCGTGATCCACATCCCAACCTCCCCCCACATCCCCATCCTCGTGATCCACATCACAACCATCCCCCCCACCCACCCCCCCCCACCTCGTGACCCACATCACTACCTCCCCCCCACCTCGTGACCCACATCACAACCTCCCCCCCACCTCGTGACCCACATCACAACTCCCACCCCCACCTAATGATCCACATCACAACCTTCCCCCCCACCTCGTGATCCACATCACAACCTTCCCCCCCACCCACCCACCTCGTGACCCACATCACCCCCTCCCCCCACCTCGTGACCCACATCACCCCCTCCCCCCACCTCGTGACCCACATCACCACCTCCCCCCCACCTCGTGATCCACATCAACACCTCCCCCACCTCGTGATCCACATCACCACCTCCCCCCCGACCTCGTGACCCACATCACCACTTCCCCCCCCCCACCTCGTGACCCACATCACCTTCACCCCCCCCCCCCACCTCGTGACCCACATCACCACTTCCCCCCCCCCCACCTCGTGACCCACATCACCACTTCCCCCCCACCTCGTGACCCACATCACCACCTCCCCCCCACCTCGTGACCCACATCACCCCCTCCCCCCACCTCGTGACCCACATCACCCCCCTCCCCCCCACCTCGTGACCCACATCACAACCTCCCCCGCCACCTCGTGACCCACATCATCACTTCCCCCCCACCTCGTGACCCACATCACCACTTCCCCCCCACCTCGTGACCCACATCACCACCTCCCCCCCACCTCGTTACCCACATTACCACCTCCCCCCCACCTCGTGACCCATATCACCCCCTCCCCCCCCACCTCGTGACCCACATCAACTCCTCCCCCCCACCTCGTGACCCACATCACCACCTCCCCCCCCACCTCGTGACCCACATCACAACCTCCCCCCACCTCGTGACCCACATCACCACCTCCCCCTCACCTCGTGATCCACATCACAACTCCCCCACCTCGTGATCCACATCACCACCTCCCCCCCACCTCGTGATCCACATGACCAACTCCCCCCTACCTCGTGATCCACATCACCACCTCCCCCACCTCGTGATCCACATCACAACCTCCCCCCACATCCCCACCTTGTGATCCACATCACCACCTCCCCCCCACCTCGTGATCCACATCCCCACCCCCCCACCTCGTGATCCACATCACAAGCTCCCCCCACCTCGTGATCCACATCACAAGCTCCCCCCCCACCTCGTGATCCACATCACCACTTCCCCCCGCCTCGTGACACAATCCACCACCTCCCCCCCACTTCGTGACCCACATCACCTCCCCCCCACATTGTGACCCACATCACCTCCACTCCCCCACATCGTGATCCACATCACACCTCCCCCCCACCTTGTGACCCACATCACCACGTCCCCCCACCTCGTGATCCACATCACAAGCTCCCCCCCACCTCGTGATCCACATCACAACCTCCCCCCCACCTCGTGATCCACATCACCACTTCCCCCCCGCCTCGTGACACAAACCACTACCTCCCCCCCACTTCGTGACCCACATCACCTCCCCCCCCCCCACATCGTGACCCACATCACCTCCACTCCCCCACATCGTGATCCACATCACACCTCCCCACCACCTTGTGACCCACATCACCACGTCCCCCCCACCTCGTGACCCACATCACAAGCTCCCCCCCACCTCGTGATCCACATCACAACCTCCCCCCCACCTCGTGATCCACATCACCACTTCCCCCCCGCCTCGTGACACAAACCACCACCTCCCCCCCACTTCGTGACCCACATCACCTCCCCCCCCCACATCGTGACCCACATCACCTCCACTCCCCCACATCGTGATCCACATCACACCTCCCCCCACCTTGTGACCCACATCACCACGTCCCCCCACCTCGTGATCCACATCACAAGCTCCCCCCCACCTCGTGATCCACATCACAACCTCCCCCCACCTCGTGATCCACATCACCACTTCCCCCCCGCCTCGTGACACAAACCACCACCTCCCCCCCACTTCGTGACCCACATCACCTCCCCCCCCCACATCGTGACCCACATCACCTCCACTCCCCCACATCGTGATCCACATCACACCTCCCCCCCACCTTGTGACCCACATCACCACGTCCCCCCCACCTCGTGACCCACATCACCACCTCCCCCCCACCTCGTGATCCACATCACAACCTCCCCCATCACCTCCCCCACACCTCGTGACCCATATCACCACCTCCCCCCCACCTCGTGACCCACATCACCACCTCCCCCCCACCTCGTGAAACACATCACCACCTCCCCCCCACCTCCCCACCTCGTGACCCACATCACCACCTCCCCCCCACCTCGTGATCCACATGACCAACTCCCCCCCACCTCGTGATCCACATCACCACCTCCCCCACCTCGTGATCCACATCACCACCTCCCCCACACCTCGTGATCCACATCACCACCACCCCCCCCACCTCGTGACCCACATCACCACCTCCCCCCCCACCTCGTGACCTACATCACCACCTCATGATCCACATCCCAACCTCCCCCCACATCCCCACCTCGTGATCCACATCACAACCTTCCCCCCCACCCACACCCCCACCTCGTGACCCACATCACCACCCCCCACCTCGTGATCCAAATCCCAACCTTCCCCCCGCATCTCCCCCTCGTGACCCACATCCCAACCTCCCCCCACATCCCCACCTCGTGACCCACATCACAACTTTAATACCCCCACCCACCCCACCACCTCGTGATCCACAGCCCCACCCCCCCACCTCGTGATTCACATCCCTCCCACCTCGTGATCCACATCCCAACCTCCCCCCACATCCCCACCTCGTGATCCACATCCCCACCTCGTGATCCACATCCCAACCTCGTGACCCACATCACCACCTCTCCCCCACCTCATGACCCACATCACCACCTCCCCCCCACCTCGTGACCCACATCACCCCCTCCCCCCCCTCGTGACCCACATAACCCCCTCCCCCCCACCTCGTGACCCACATCACCCCCCACATCCCCACCTCGTGATCCACATCCCAACCTCGTGATCCACATCTCGTGATCCACATCCCAACCTCCCCCACATCCCCACCTCGTGATCCACATCACAACTTCCCCCCCCCACCCCCCCCCCACCTCGTGACCCACATCACTACCTCCCCCCCACCTCGTGACCCACATCACAACCTCCCCCCCACCTCGTGATCCACATCACAACTCCCACCCCCACCTAATGATCCACATCACAACCTTCCCCCCCACCTTGTGATCCACATCACAACCTTCCCCCCCACCTCGTGACCCACATCACGACCTCCCCCCACATCCCCACCTCGTGATCCACATCACAACCTTCCCCCCCACCCACCACCTCGTGACCCACATCACCCCCTCCCCCACCTCGTGACCCACATCACCCCCCCACCTCGTGACCCACATCACCCCCTCCCCCCACCTCGTGACCCACATCACCCCCTCCCCCCACCTCGTGACCCACATCACCACCTCCCCCCCCCACCTCGTGACCCACATCACCACCTCCCCCCCACCTCGTGACCCACATCACCACCTCCACCCCCACCTCGTGACCCACATCACCACCTCCCCCCCACCTCGTGACCCACATCACCACTTCCCCCCCCACCTCGTGACCCACATCACCACTTCCACCCCACCTCGTGACACACATCACCACCTCCCCCCCACCTCGTGACCCATATCACCCCCTCCCCCCACCTCGTGACCCACATCACCACCTCCACCCCCACCTCGTGACCCACATCACCACCTCCCCCCCACCTCGTGACCCACATCACCACCCCCCCACCTCGTGACCCACATCACCTCCTCCCCCCACCTCGTGACCCACATCACCACCTCCCCCCCACCTCGTGACCCACATAACCACCTCCACCCCCACCTCGTGACCCACATCACCACCTCCCCCCCACCTCGTGACCACATCACCACTTCCCCCCCACCTCGTGACCCACATCACCACCTCCCCCCCACCTCGTGATCCATATCACCACCTCCCCCCCACCTCGTGACCCATATCACCCCCTCCCCCCCACCTCGTGACCCACATCACCACCCCCCCCCACCTCGTGATCCCCACATCACAACCTCCCCCCACATCCCCACCTGGTGATCCACATCACCACCTCCCCCCCACCTCGTGATCCACATCCCCACCCCCCCACCTCATGATCCACATCACAAGCTCCCCCAACATCACTAGCTCGTGATCCACATCACAAGCTCCCCCCCCACCTCGTGATCCACATCACAACCTCCCCCCCACCTCGTGATCCACATCACCACTTCCCCCCCGCCTCGTGACCCACATCACCACCTCCCCCCCCCCTGGTGACCCACATCACGCCCTCCCCCCACTCGTGACCCACATCGCCACCTCCCCCCCCACCTCGTGACCCCACCCGCCACCTTCCCCCCATCTCGTGACCCACATCACCACCTCCCCCCCCACCTCGTGACCCACATCACCACTTCCCCCCCACCTCGTTACCCACATCACCACCTCTCCCCCACCTCATGACCCCACATCACCACCTCCCCCCCACCTCGTGACCCACATCACCCCCTCCCCCCCCTCGTGACCCACATAACCCCCTCCCCCCCATCTCGTGACCCACCTCACCCCTCCCCCCCACCTCATGACCCACATCACCACCTCCCCCCCACCTCGTGACCCACATCAAACACCTCCCCCCCACCTCGTGACCCACATCACCACCTCCCCTCCACCTCGTGACCCACATCACCACCTCCCAACACTTCGTGACCCACATCACCACCTCCCCCCTCACCTCGTGATCCACATCACAACTCCCCCCCACCTCGTGATCCACATCACCAACTCCCCCCAACCTCGTGATCCACATCACACCCCCCCCACCTCGTGATCCACATCACAACCTCCCCCACATCCCCACCTGGTGATCCACATCACCACCTCCCCCCCACCTCGGTGATCCACATCCCCACCCCCCCCACCTCGTGATCCACATCACCACTTCCCCCCCGCCTCGTGACACAAACCACCACCTCCCCCCCACTTCCGTGACCCACATCACCTCTCCCCCACATCGTGACCCACATCACCTCCACTCCCCCCACATCGTGATCCACATCACACCTCCCCCCCACCTTGTGACCCACATCACCACGTCCCCCCCACCTCGTGACCCACATCACCACCTCCCCCCCACCTCGTGATCCACATCACAACCTCCCCCCCTCCACCTCGTGATCCACATCACAACCTCCCCCCACCTCGTGATCCACCTCGTGATCCACATCACAACCTCCCCCACCACCTCCCCCACACCTCGTGACCCATATCACCACCTCCCCCCCACCTCGTGACCCACATCACCACCTCCCCCCCCTCGTGAAACACATCACCACCTCCCCCCCACCTCGTGACCCACATCACCACTCCCCCCCACCTCGTGACCCACATCACCACCTCCCCACCTCGTGACCCACATCACCACTCCCCCCCACCTCGTGACCCACATCACCACCTCCCCCCACCTCCTGATCCACATGACCAACTCCCCCCCACCTCGTGATCCACATCACCACCTCCCCCACCTCGTGATCCACCTCGTGATCCACATCACCACCTCCCCCACCTCGTGATCCACCTCGTGATCCACATCACAACCTCCCCCACCAAATCCCCCACACCTCGTGACCCATATCACCACCTCCCCCCCACCTCGTGACCCACATCACCACCTCCCCACCTCGTGACCCACATCACCACTCCCCCCCACCTCGTGACCCACATCACCACCTCCCCCCCACCTCCTGATCCACATGACCAACTCCCCCCCACCTCGTGATCCACATCACCACCTCCCCACCTCGTGATCCACATCACCACCTCCCCCCACCTCGTGATCCACATCACCACCACCCCACCTCGTGATCCAAATCCCAACCTCCCCCCCGCACCTCCCCCTCGTGACCCACATCCAACCTCCCCCCACATCCCACCTCGTGACCCACATCACAACCTTATACCCCCACCCACCCCACCTCGTGACCCACATCACCACCTCCCCCCCTCCTTGTGACCCACATCACCACCTCCCCCCCACCTCGTGAAACACATCACCACCTCCCCCCCACCTCCCCACCTCGTGACCCACATCACCACTCCCCCCCACCTCGTGACCCACATCACCACCTCCCAACACTTCGTGACCCACATCACCACCTCCCCCCCACCTCGTGATCCACATCACCACCCCCCCCACCTCGTGATCCACATCACAACCTCCCCCCACATCCCCACCTCGTGATCCACATCCCCACCCCCCCACCTCGTGATCCACATCACAACCTTCCCCCCACATCACTAGCTCGTGATCCACATCACAAGCTCCCCCCCACCTCGTGATCCACATCACAACCTCCCCCCCACCTCGTGATCCACATCACCACTTCCCCCCCGCCTCGTGACCCACATCACCACCTCGCCCCCCCCTGGTGACCCACATCACGCCCTCCCCCCACCTCGTGACCCACATTGCCACCTCCCCCCCACCTCGTGACCCACCCGCCACCTTCCCCCCATCTCGTGACCCACATCACCACCTCCCCCCCACCTCGTGACCCACATCACCACTTCCCCCCCACCTCGTTACCCACATCACCACCTCTCCCCCACCTCATGACCCACATCACCAACTCCCCCCCACCTCGTGACCCACATCACCCCCTCCCCCCCCTCGTGACCCACATAACCCCCTCCCCCCATCTCGTGACCCACATAACCCCTCCCCCCCCACCTCGTGACCCACATCACCACCTCCCCCCCACCTCGTGACCCACATCACCACCTCCCCCCCACCTCGTGACCCACATCACCACCTCCCAACACTTCGTGACCCACATCACCACCTCCCCCCTCACCTCGTGATCCACATCACAACTCCCCCCCACCTCGTGATCCACATCACCAACTCCCCCCCGCCTCGTGATCCACATCACCACCCCCCCCCACCTCGTGATCCACATCACAACCTCCCCCCACATCCCCACCTGATGATCCACATCACCACCTCCCCCCACCTCGTGATCCACATCCCCACCCCCCCACCTCGTGATCCACATCACAACCTCCCCCCACATCCCCACCTCGTGATCCACATCACCAACTCCCCCCCACCTGGTGATCCACATCCCCACCCCCCCACCTCGTGATCCACATCACAACCTCCCCCCCACCTCGTGATCCACATCACCACTTCCCCCCCGCCTCGTGACACAAACCACCACCTCCCCCCCACTTCGTGACCCACATCACCTCTCCCCCCACATCGTGACCCACATCACCTCCACTCCCCCACATCGTGATCCACATCACACCTCCCCCCCACCTTGTGACCCACATCACCACGTCCCCCCCACCTCGTGACCCACATCACCACCTCCCCCCCACCTCGTGATCCACATCACCACCTCCCCCCCACCTCGTGATCCACATCACAACCTCCCCCCCTCCACCTCGTGATCCACATCACAACCTCCCCCCCACCTCGTGATCCACCTCGTGATCCACATCACAACCTCCCCCACCACCTCCCCCACACCTCGTGACCCATATCACCACCTCCCCCCCACCTCGTGACCCACATCACCACCTCCCCCCCACCTCGTGAAACACATCACCACCTCCCCCCCACCTCGTGACCCACATCACCACTCCCCCCCACCTCGTGACCCACATCACCACCTCCCCACCACCTCGTGACCCACATCACCACCTCGTGACCCACATCACCACTCCCCCCCACCTCGTGACCCACATCACCACCTACCCCCCACCTCCTGATCCACATGACCAACTCCCCCCCACCTCGTGATCCACATCACCACCTCCCCCACCTCGTGATCCACCTCGTGAAACACATCACCACCTCCCCCCCACCTCCCCACCTCGTGACCCACATCACCACTCCCCCCCACCTCGTGACCCACATCACCACCTCCCAACACTTCGGGACCCACATCACCAACTCCCCCCCACCTCGTGATCCACATCACCACTTCCCCCCCGCCTCGTGACACAAACCACCACCTCCCCCCCACTTCGTGACCCACATCACCCCCCCCCCCCACATCGTGACCCACATCACCTCCACCCCCCCACATCGTGATCCACATCACACCTCCCCCACCCACCTCGTGATCCACATCACCACCTGCCCATCACCTCGTGACCCACTTTACCACCTCCCCCCCACCTCGTGACCCACATCACCACCTCCCCCCCACCTCGTGACCCACATCACCACCTCCCCCCCACCTCGTGACCCACATCACCACCTCCCCAACACCTCGTGACCCACATCACCACCTCCCCCCACCTCGTGACCCACATCACAACTCCCCCCCACCTCGTGATCCACATCACCAACTCCCCCCCGACCTTGTGATCCACATCACCACCTCCCCCCCACCTTGTGATCAACATCACCACCTCCCCCCCACCTCGTGATCAACATCCCCACCTCCCCCCCACCTCGTGATCCACATCCCCCCCCCCCACCTCGTGATCAACATCACAACCTCCCCCTACATCCCCACCCCCCCCCACCTGGTGATCCACATCACAACCTCCCCCCACATCCCCACCTGGTGATCCACATCACCACCTCCCCCCCACCTCGTGATCCACATCACCACCTCCCCCTCACCTCGTGATCCACATCCCCACCCCCCCACCTCGTGATCCACATCACAACCTCCCCCCACATCACCACCTCGTGATCCACATCACAACCTCCCCCCCACCTCGTGATCCACATCACAACCTCCCCCCCTCACCTCGTGATCCACATCACAACCTCCCCCCTCACCTCGTTATCCACATCACAACCTCCCCCCCACCTCGTGATCCACATCACCACTTCCCCCCCGCCTCGTGACACAAACCACCACCTCCCCCCCACTTCGTGACCCACATCACCCCCCCCACATCGTGACCCACATCACCTCCACCCCCCCACATCGTGATCCACATCACACCTCCCCTACCCACCTCGTGACCCACATCACCACCTCCCCCCCACCTCTTGATCCACATCACCACCTCCCGCCCCACCTCGTGATCCACATCACAACCTCCCCCCCACCTCGTGATCCACATCCCAACCTCTCCCCCACCTCGTGATCCACATCCTCACCCCCCCACCTCGTGAATCACATCCCCCCACCTCGTGATCCACATCCCCCCACCTCGTGATCCAAATCCCAACCTCCCCCCGCATCCCCCCTCGTGACCCACATCCCAACCTCCCCACCTCGTGATCCACATCACAACCTTAATACCCCCACCCACCCCACCACCTCGTTACCCACATCACCACCCCCCTCCCCATCTCGTGACTGTGGACGGACGTTTACAGAGGTACACACTTGGAGTCGTTTATAATGTGAAATTATAATAAGGCTTTATGCTGCCTTTTCCTTTTCATCAGGAAATTCATCCAAACAAGGGGGGGGAACAAAGCTTCTAATCACTTGGGAGTAATTCTAGTGAAACACTATGCAATAATTCACATCTCCCTTAATCAAGTAGTTCTCGCAGCACCAAAACATATAGCATAAATAAGCAGATATAAGCAGTCTCTTAATAATGAAAGTCTTATCTGTTTATCAGCTGTAGAGTAAGCTTCTCTGCTCTCCTGGAACCGCACTGAGCGTGCACAGAAAATCAGCATCCAGGTTTAGAAGTCTTATTTGGGCCTTGTGTCTTGAAAGCAGCTCTGCTAACTTTGGCAGAGCTCAAAACAAGTGTGTCTCCAAGTTCAGCTCAGGTGTCAGCTAAAGAGTTCTCACTTCCTGTTTGAACAGACAGGCTTTTGTAAGCCATCTCAATCAGGCAGGTGGTGTTTAGTAATTAACTACCAGAAGTTAACCACCACACTGCTAGATTAAAGGCACATTACTGAACAGGGATAAGTCCCCTGTTACATACCTCCCCTGTTTGTGGGAAGCTCGGGCTTACCACGGCCAAAGCCCATCCTTCCACTCTCATTCGAGATCTTTCTGTGACTTGAATGAGAGTGGATGGAGGAAGAGAACCCTCTGTCCCGCTGGGATTGGAGCCCTTTCTCCAGTTTATTTTTGTCTGCTCCCGAAGGTGCTTGAGATCAGCACTCCTCAGTCGCTCGAGGAGGACTATTTCCACGTAAAGTCTTCTTATTGCTTGCGCGGTCTTGAGATTTCTGTTGCGTCGGACACTCCTCTTTTTGTAGACAAAGTGTATGTCAACAGTTGTAGAGCAGTTAGGACTAGCCCTTGGAGTTTTCTGCTCTTGAAGCAGTCTTTCTGCAGCTTCTCCACACCACGGAGTCACCAGTTCAGCTTCTTCAGCTAAGGATTCTGCACTCCTACCTCTGTTTGTTGCCTGTTGGGCAGCTGTAGGTTTGGCTAGTGCTTTCTTTGGTGGCTCAAACTTCGTATTTTTGTTTTGAAGTTGCGTGGAATCCCCAACTCTCACTGTACCCTTGCCCTCACGGGCATTAGTTACTGTGAGATACTGGTGCTTGGGCAGTGCCAATACCTTTTTCCGTATTGGAGGAATCTGTATCAGAGTCTCCTTCATATTCTGGAGCTCTGTAATTTCTGTCGTCAAGGTTGCCGCTGCGTCTGTTTTCTCCTTGGTGTACTGACTCAAGGGAATGGAACAGTCTCTCTGTCTCTCCAGCTCTTGCTCCAGTTTCTGAGCCTTCTCACGCTCCCTCTCATACAGAGTCACCTGATATCAAAGCTCCGCCTCCAATGATGCTCTGAAGACCTGCAGCGTGGCCTTTAGCTCCTCATACTGCTCTGTGGGGACGTTCTGGGTATTCAGACGTTCCTGCAGCGCTTGTACCTCTTTAGCAGCCTGCAGCTTTTCTTCCTGCAGCGTTTGCTGCTTCTCCTCAGCATACTGGAGGTGTGTACGCAGACCTTGCAGTTGGTTCTGCAGTCGGTGTTCTGCTTCAAACATTTCCTCTTTCAAAAGTTTATTTATTTCTTTAAGAGCCTGCAGCTCTTCATTCTTTCCCTTGACGTATTCTGTCAACTCAGAATTTTTTTTTTTTAATCTTAAATTTTCTCTTTTTTCAGCCTCTGTACTATTCAGGGCTTCCTTGCAGTCCACCTTCCATTTTTGCACATCTGCTTGGAGGCAGGCTGTCTCCTGGCGTGAGACTTCCATCTCCAGGTTTAAGTTCTGAAGCTCCTTCTGAGAGACTTTGAGATCTAAGTTAAGATGTAGGATAGTTTTCCTTGAAATGTCCAGCTCCTCAGTGAGACTGTGTAGTTCCTTTCTGGAAACTTCCAGGTCTGTGCGGCAGCTGTTGGTCTCATGATGTGAGGCATCAAGTGCTCTGCGGAGTGTCTGAACCTCTTTCTGAGATACGTCCACTTCTATCCGGACACTGTTGATCTCCTGTTGTGAGGCATTCAGCTCTATGCGAAGAGTGTGAACCTCTTGCTGGAAGACTGTCATCTGCTTCAGTGCCTCCTCATACTGCCGCTTTAGCGTAGCCACCATTTTATCAGATTGGCTCTGCTTTTCATCCATGGCGGAAATAGTAGCCTTTGCAGTATCTAGCTCAGTCTTGAGATCGTCCAATTCTGTCCTGGCTAAAGAGTAAATTGTGAGCACATCTTCTTGTAGCCTCACGTTATTTTTCAGTAGCTCCGCGTAACCATCTTTCTTTTGATTCAATTGTTCACGGAGTTAATCACAGTCACGCCTGGCAATTTTCAGGGCGTCTTCAGGGCTGGTTAAGGGATCGTCACTCACTGGTTCCGGCTCCGCTTCCCTGGGATGACTGGTTGAGGGTTCCTCACTGTTGGCACCGGACAGACACTTCTTTGGGGTACACTACTTCTGCCTTGGGCCCTCTGGATATTCAGTTATACGTGGTACGAATTCTCCATTTTCTCTAGCCTGCAGGGCATCTCGTCCCCCTTTTTCTCCACAGGATCTGCGGACGTGTCTGTTACTTCCACGGTAAGTGAAGAACCACTTTTCTTTTTCTTCCTTTTTGATTTGGATGACACCGTCCCTTCAGGGATACTGAGGTCTCCATCTTCATTTGAAGTTTTAGCAGCGTCACTGGATCCACCCGGCTTTTCTTGCAACTGTAATAGCTGACGGAAATATTCGGTGATCCACTGCTCCCGCTCTGTCTCCTACTGATCATATTCGTCATCAAAGGGAGCGGTCTTTTCTGTTCGTGCCGAGTTCAGGCACCCCCACCATTCTTGGGGTGTTTTGTGGGTGTGACTCAGTTCGGGTTCCCCGTAAGAGATGTCTTCCTCTTTATTGGACTGGAAGGGCCACTCTTCAGTGGGGTAGGGTTCATTACAGGAACGCTGCATCTTGTCCTCCATTTTTAGGCTATCAGGTGTCATTTTCTTCCTGACCTCAGGAGGCGCTATTGCAGCTGTTGCCACTATTTGCTAGAACCCCCAATTGTGATAGTCCTACAGATGGGCATATTTTGCTTGTAGAGGTCATGGCTCTCACAGGCATCTCTGTAGATTTTTCTTTCTTGGGTAATTTTTTTTTTTCAATATCAGCAGTACTGTGCATGCATTTTCTCTTATCAGGTATACAAGATTGTGCAGTTGCTAGGTAAAAAAAAAGTCTATTTGCTATACACCATTTATTTGCTAGGTGAATTCCTCCACGTCAGCAACAGAATTTGGTTTTCTGCCTGAGTTCAGTAATTTTCAGTCTCATCTTTGGGTATTATGGCATTCACACTTCACACTTTGGGTGTCTGTTTTGCTCCCAAGATAATAGGCATACTTTTTTACTTGCAGAAAAAAAAAACATTCTTTGCAGTGGACTCAACACTCAGCAATTGGCTTTGAAAAAACTTTTTCTTTATAGGGCAATTTTACACTCAGCATTTGTTTGCTAAAAATACCCCTGCTTCAGCACAGTCTTTGTATCAATTTTCACACCTTTCTGCATATACTCCATTCACAGCTGGTAGCCCTATGCGGTGTGGCAACCTTTATTTGCAAAATCAGTACCACTCGTGGGTCACCATCTGTTTTCACTGCTTCAGCGAAACTTTTGAAAATAAGAAAAACCTATCCCTTTTTAAGGGCTGACTCACTTCTTGAACCCTGACTATGGCTAGAAGGCAACATCCCTATTTCAATGACCGTATTACACTTTGTGATAGGTAATTAAAGGTTTACCTGCTTCAATAGTCTCTTGGGATTGGGGAAAAGAGTCCATCTGTGGTTTTGTAAGTTTCAGTGGTGTGTGTCCCTTTAAATCTGATCTCTGCTGCATGAGGGTTTTTTTTTTTTCCAAGTTGTTTAGACTGTTTGTAGGCAAAAAAGCATAACAAAAAATTTCACATAAAAACTCCGGTCCTTTTTAACTACAAGGACACCTCTTGTCCCACTTCTGACGACCATATGTGGACGGACGTTTACAGAGGTACACACTTGGAGTCGTTTATAATGTGAAATTATAATAAGGCTTTATTGTGCCTTTTCCTTTTCATCAGGAAATTCATCCAAACAATGGGGGGAACAAAGCTTCTAATCACTTGGGAGTAATTCTAGTGAAACACTATGCAATAATTCACATCTCCCTTAATCAAGCAGTTCTCGCAGCCCCAAAACATATAGCATAAATAAGCAGATATAAGCAGTCTCTTAATAATGAAAGTCTTATCTGTTTATCAGCTGTAGAGTAAGCTTCTCTGCTCTCCTGGAACCGCACTGAGCGTGCACAGAAAATCAGCATCCAGGTTTAGAAGTCTTATTTGGGCCTTGTGTCTTGAAAGCAGCTCTGCTAACTTTGGCAGAGCTCAAAACAAGTGTGTCTCCAAGTTCAGCTCAGGTGTCAGCTAAAGAGTTCTCACTTCCTGTTTGAACAGACAGGCTTTTGTAAGCCATCTCAATCAGGCAGGTAGTGTTTAGTAATTGACTACCAGAAGTTAACCACCACACTGCTAGATTAAAGGCACATTACTGAACAGGGATAAGTCCCCTGTTACAGTGACCCACATCACCACCTCCCCCCCACCTTGTGACCCACATCCCCACGTCCCCCCCACCTCGTGACCCACATCACCACCTCCCCACCACCTCGTGATCCACATCCCCACCCCCCCACCTCATGATTCACACCCCCCCCACCTCGTGATCCACATCATCACCCCCCCCACCTCGTGACCCACATCACCACCTCCCCCCAAATCCCCACCTCGTGATCCACATCACAACCTTCCCCCCCCACCTCGTGACCCACATCACGACCTCCCCCCACATTCCCACATCCCCACCTCGTGATCCACATCACAACCTTCCCCCCCACCCACCCACCTCGTGACCCACATTACCACTTCCCCCACACCTCGTGACCCACATCCCCACCTCCCCCCACCTCGTGACCCACATCACAACCTCCCCCCACCTCGTGACCCACATCACAACTCCCCCCCCCACCTCGTGATCCACATCACCAACTCCCCCCCGACCTTGTGATCCACATCACCACCTCCCCCCCACCTTGTGATCCACATCACCACCTCCCCCCCACCTCGTGACCCACATCACAACCTCCCCCCACCTCGTGACCCACATCACAACTCCCCCCCCACCTCGTGATCCACATCACCAACTCCCCCCCGACCTTGTGATCCACATCACCACCTCCCCCCCACCTTGTGATCCACATCACCACCTCCCCCCCACCTCGTGATCAACATCACCACCTCCCCCCCACCTCGTTATCCACATCCCCACCCCCCCTCACCTCATGATCAACATCACAACCTCCCCCCACATCCCCACCCCCCCACCTCATGATCCACATCACAACCTCCCCCCACATCCCCACCTCGTGATCCACATCACCACCTCCCCCCCACCTCGTGATCCACATCACCACCTCCCCCCCCACCTCGTGATCCACATCCCCACCCCCCCACCTCGTGATCCACATCACAACCTCCCCCCACCTCGTGATCCACATCACAACCTCCCCCCCACCTCGTGATCCACATCACAACCTCCCCCCTCACCTCGTTATCCACATCACAACCTCCCCCCCAACTCGTGATCCACATCACCACATCCCCCCCGCCTCGTGACACAAACCACCACCTCCCCCCCACTTCGTGACCCACATCACCTCCCCCCCCACGTCCCCCCACCTCGTGACCCACATCACCACCTCCCCACCACCTCGTGATCCACATCCCCACCCCCCCACCTCGTGATTCACATCCCCCCCCACCTCGTGATCCACATCCCAACCTCCCCCCACATCCCCACCTCGTGATCCACATCCCAACCTCCCCCCACATCCCCACATCGTGATCCACATCCCAACCTCCCCCCACATCCCCACCTCATGATCCACATCCCAACCTCCCCCCACATCCCCACCTCGTGATCCACATCACAACCTTCCCCCCCACCCACCTCGTGACCCACATCACCACCCCCCCACCTCGTGACCCACATCACCACCTCCCCGCCACATCCCCACCTCGTGTTCCACATCACAACCTTCCCCCCCCACCTCGTGACCCACATCACCACCTCCCCCCACATCCCCACATCCCCACCTCGTGATCCACATCACAACCTTCCCCCCCACCCACCCACCTCGTGACCCACATCACCACTTCCCCCCCACCTCGTGACCCACATCCCCACCTCCCCCCACCTCGTGACCCACATCACCACCTCCCCCCCACCTCACCACCCTCCCCAACACTTCGTGACCCACATCACAACCTCCCCCCACCTCGTGACCCACATCACAACTCCACCCCCACCTCGTGATCCACATCACCAACTCCCCCCCGACCTTGTGATCCACATCACCACCTCCCCCCTACCTCGTGACCCACATCACCACCTCCCCCCCACCTCGTGGCCCACATCACCACCCCCCCCCCCCACCTCGTGACCCACATCACCACCTCTCCCCCACCTCGTGACCCACATCACCACCTCCCCCCCACCTCGTGATCAACATCACCACCTCCCCCCTACCTCGTGATCCACATCCCCACCCCCACCCCTCACCTCGTGATTCACATCACAACCTCCCCTCTCACCCCGTGACCCACATCACAACCCCCCCACCTCGTGATCCACATAACAACCACCCTCACATCCCCACCTCGTAATCCACATCACAACCTCCCCCCCACCTCGTGACTCACATCACCTTCCCCCTCCCACATCGTGATCCACATCACACCTCCCCCACCCACCTCGTGATCCACATCACACCTCCCCCACCCACCTCGTGACCCACATCGCCACCTCCCCCCCACCTCGTGATCCACATCACCACCTGCCCATCACCTCGTGACCCACATCACCACCTCCCCCCCACCTCGTGACCCACATCACCACCTCCCCCCCACCTCGTGACCCACATCACCACCTCCCCCCCACCTCGTGACCACATCACCACCTCCCCAACACCTCGTGACCCACATCACCACCTCCCCCCACCTCGTGACCCACATCACAACTCCCCCCCACCTCGTGATCCACATCACCAACTCCCCCCCGACCTTGTGATCCACATCACCACCTCCCCCCCACCTTGTGATCAACATCACCACCTCCCCCCCACCTCGTGATCAACATCCCCACCTCCCCCCCACCTCGTGATCCACATCCCCCACCTCGTGATCAACATCACAACCTCCCCCCACATCCCCACCCCCCCCACCTGGTGATCCACATCACAACCTCCCCCCACATCCCCACCTGGTGATCCACATCACCACCTCCCCCCCCACCTCGTGATCCACATCACCACCTCCCCCCCACCTCGTGATCCACATCCCCACCCCCCCCACCTCGTGGATCCACATCACAACCTCCCCCCACATCACCACCTCGTGATCCACATCACAACCTCCCCCCCACCTCGTGATCCACATCACAACCTCCCCCCTCACCTCGTGATCCACATCACAACCTCCCCCCTCACCTCGTTATACACATCACAACCTCCCCCCCACCTCGTGATCCACATCACCACTTCCCCCCCGCCTCGTGACACAAACCACCACCTCCCCCCCACTTCGTGACCCACATCACCCCCCCCACATCGTGACCCACATCACCTCCACCCCCCCACATCGTGATCCACATCACACCTCCCCCACCCACCTCGTGACCCACATCACCACCTCCCCCCCACCTCTTGATCCACATCACCACCTCCCGCCCCACCTCGTGATCCACATCACAACCTCCCCCCCCACCTCGTGATCCACATCCCAACCTCTCCCCCACCTCGTGATCCACATCACCAACTCCCCCCCGACCTTGTGATCCACATAACCACCTCCCCCCCACCTTGTGATCCACATCACCACCTCCCCCCCACCTCGTGATCAACATCACCACCTCCCCCCCACCTCGTTATCCACATCCCCACCCCCCCTCACCTCATGATCAACATCACAACCTCCCCCCACATCCCCACCCCCCCACCTCATGATCCACATCACAACCTCCCCCCACATCCCCACCTCGTGATCCACATCACCACCTCCCCCCCACCTCGTGATCCACATCACCACCTCCCCCCCCACCTCGTGATCCACATCCCCCACCCCCCCACCTCGTGATCCACATCACAACCTCCCCCCACCTCGTGATCCACATCACAACCTCCCCCCCACCTCGTGATCCACATCACAACCTCCCCCCTCACCTCGTTATCCACATCACAACCTCCCCCCCAACTCGTGATCCACATCACCACTTCCCCCCCCGCTCGTGACACAAACCACCACCTCCCCCCCACTTCGTGACCCACATCACCTCCCCCCCCACGTCCCCCCACCTCGTGACCCACATCACCACCTCCCCACCACCTCGTGATCCACATCCCCACCCCCCCACCTCGTGATTCACATCCCCCCCACCTCGTGATCCACATCCCAACCTCCCCCCACATCCCCACCTCGTGATCCACATCCCAACCTCCCCCCACATCCCCACATCGTGATCCACATCCCAACCTCCCCCCCACATCCCCACCTCATGATCCACATCCCAACCTCCCCCCACATCCCCACCTCGTGATCCACATCACAACCTTCCCCCCCCACCCACCTCGTGACCCACATCACCACCCCCCCACCTCGTGACCCACATCACCACCCCCCCACCTCGTGACCCACATCACCACCTCCCCCCACATCCCCACCTCGTGTTCCACATCACAACCTTCCCCCCCACCTCGTTACCCACATCACCACCCCCCCACATCCCCACATCCCCACCTCGTGATCCACATCACAACCTTCCCCCCCACCCACCCACCTCGTGACCCACATCACCACTTCCCCCCCCACCTCGTGACCCACATCCCCACCTCCCCCCACCTCGTGACCCACATCACCACCTCCCCCCCACCTCGTGACCCACATCACCACCTCCCCAACACTTCGTGACCCACATCACAACCTCCCCCCACCTCGTGACCCACATCACAACTCCACCCCCACCTCGTGATCCACATCACCAACTCCCCCCCGACCTTGTGATCCACATCACCACCTCCCCCCAACCTTGTGATCCACATCACCACCTCCCCCCCACCTCGTGATCAACATCACCACCTCCCCCCCACCTCGTGATCCACATCCCCACCCCCCCCCACCTCGTGATCAACATCACAACCTCCCCCCACATCCCCACCCCCCCCCACCTCATGATCTACATCACAACCTCCCCCCACATCCCCACCTCGTGATCCACATCACCACCCCCCCACCACCCCGTGATCCACATCACCACCTCCACCCCACCTCGTGATCCACATCCCCACCCCCCCACCTCGTGATCCACATCACAACCTCCCCCCACATCACCACCTCGTGATCCACATCACAACCTCCCCCCCACCTCGTGATCCACATCACAACCTCCCCCCTCACCTCGTTATACACATCACAACCTCCCCCCCCACCTCGTGATCCACATCACCACTTCCCCCCCGCCTCGTGACACAAACCACCACCTCCCCCCCACTTCGTGACCCACATCACCCCCCCCACATCGTGACCCACATCACCTCCACCCCCCCACATCGTGATCCACATCACACCTCCCCCACCCACCTCGTGACCCACATCACCACCTCCCCCCCACCTCTTGATCCACATCACCACCTCCCGCCCCACCTCGTGATCCACATCACAACCTCCCCCCCCCACCTCGTGATCCACATCCCAACCTCTCCCCCACCTCGTGATCCACATCACCAACTCCCCCCCGACCTTGTGATCCACATAACCACCTCCCCCCCACCTTGTGATCCACATCACCACCTCCCCCCCACCTCGTGATCAACATCACCACCTCCCCCCCACCTCGTTATCCACATCCCCACCCCCCCTCACCTCATGATCAACATCACAACCTCCCCCCACATCCCCACCCCCCCCACCTCATGATCCACATCACAACCTCCCCCCACATCCCCACCTCGTGATCCACATCACCACCTCCCCCCCACCTCGTGATCCACATCACCCACCTCCCCCCACCTCGTGATCCACATCCCCACCCCCCCCACCTCGTGATCCACATCACAACCTCCCCCCACCTCGTGATCCACATCACAACCTCCCCCCCACCTCGTGATCCACCATCACAACCTCCCCCCTCACCTCGTTATCCACATCACAACCTCCCCCCCAACTCGTGATCCACATCACCACTTCCCCCCCGCCTCGTGACACAAACCACCACCTCCCCCCCACTTCGTGACCCACATCACCTCCCCCCCCACGTCCCCCCACCTCGTGACCCACATCACCACCTCCCCACCACCTCGTGATCCACATCCCCACCCCCCCACCTCGTGATTCACATCCCCCCCACCTCGTGATCCACATCCCAACCTCCCCCCACATCCCCCACCTCGTGATCCACATCCCAACCTCCCCCCACATCCCCACATCGTGATCCACATCCCAACCTCCCCCCACATCCCCACCTCATGATCCACATCCCAACCTCCCCCACATCCCCACCTCGTGATCCACATCACAACCTTCCCCCCCCACCCACCTCGTGACCCACATCACCACCCCCCCCACCTCGTGACCCACATCACCACCCCCCCACCTCGTGACCCACATCACCACCTCCCCCCACATCCCCACCTCGTGTTCCACATCACAACCTTCCCCCCCCACCTCGTTACCCACATCACCACCTCCCCCCACATCCCACATCCCCACCTTGTGATCCACATCACAACCTTCCCCCCCACCCACCCACCTCGTGACCCACATCACCACTTCCCCCCCACCTCGTGACCCACATCCCCACCTCCCCCCCACCTCGTGACCCCCCACATCACCACCTCCCCCCCACCTCGTGACCCACATCACCACCTCCCCAACACTTCGTGACCCACATCACAACCTCCCCCCACCTCGTGACCCACATCACAACTCCACCCCCCACCTCGTGATCCACATCACCAACTCCCCCCCCGACCTTGTGATCCACATCACCACCTCCCCCCAACCTTGTGATCCACATCACCACCTCCCCCCCCACCTCGTGATCAACATCACCACCTCCCCCCACCTCGTGATCCACATCCCCACCCCCCCCACCTCGTGATCAACATCACAACCTCCCCCCACATCCCCACCCCCCCACCCTCATGATCTACATCACAACCTCCCCCCACATCCCCACCTCGTGATCCACATCACCACCCCCCCCCCACCCCCGTGATCCACATCACCACCTCCACCCCACCTCGTGATCCACATCCCCACCCCCCACCTCGTGATCCACATCACAACCTCCCCCCACATCACCACCTCGTGATCCACATCACAACCTCCCCCCCACCTCGTGATCCACATCACAACCTCCCCCCTCACCTCGTTATCACATCACAACCTCCCACCCCACCTCGTGATCCACATCACCACTTCCCCCCCGCCTCGTGACACAAACCACCACCTCCCCCCCACTTCGTGACCCACATCACCTCCCCCCCCACATCGTGACCCACATCACCTCCACCCCCCCACATCGTGATCCACATCACACCTCCCCCACCCACCTCGTGATCCACATCACCACCTCCCGCCCTACCTCGTGACCCACATCACCACCTCCCCCCCACCTCTTGATCCACATCACCACCTCCCGCCCCACCTCGTGATCCACATCACAACCCCCCCACCTCGTGGTTCACATCCCCCCACCTCGTGATCCACATCCCCCCCACCTCGTGATCCAAATCCCAACCTCCCCACGCATCCCCCCCCTCGTGACCCACATCCCAACCTCCCCCCACATCCCCACCTCGTGATCCACATCCCAACCTCCCCCCACATCCCCACCTCGTGATCCACATCCCAACCTCCCCGCACATCCCCACCTCATGATCCACATCCCAACCTCCCCCCAATACCCCACCTCGTGATCCACATCACAACCTTCCCACCCACCCCCCCACCTCGTAACCCACATAACCACCCCACCACCTCGTGACCCACATCACCACCTCCCCCCCACCTCGTGATCCACATTACCACCTCCCCACCCCACCTCGTGACCCACATCACCCCTCCCCCCCCACCTCGTGACCCACATCACCACTTCCCTCCCCCCACCTCGTGACCCACATCACCACCTCCCCCCCCACCTCGTGACCCACATCACCACCTCCCCCCCTACCTCGTGACCCACATCACCACCTCCCCCCCACCTCGTGACCCACATCACCACCTCCCCCCCACCTCGTGACCCACATCACCACCTCCCCCCCACCTCGTGATCAACATCACAACCTCCCCCCCACCTCGTGATCAACATCACAACCTCCCCCCACCTCGTGATCCACAAAATCCCCACCCCCCCCACCTCGTGATCCACATCACAACCTCCCCCCACATCCCCACCTCCCCACCTCGTGATCCACATCACAACCTCCCCCCCATCCCCACCCCCCCCCCACCTCGTGAACCACATCACAACTTTCCCCCACATCACCACCTCGTGATCCACATCACAACCTCCCCCCCACCTCGTGATCCACATCACAACCTCCCCCCTCACCTCGTGATCCACATCACAACCCTCCCCCCACCTCGTGATCCACATCACAACCTCCCCCCCACCTTGTGACCCACATCACCTCCCCCAAAACACATCGTGACCCACATCTCCTCAACCCCCCACATCTAAAATCCACATCACACCTCCCCCACCCACCTCGTGATCCACATCACCCCTCCCCCACCCACCTCGTGATCCACATCACCACCACCCCCCCCACCTTGTGACCCACATCACCACCTCCCCCCCACCTCGTGATCCACATCACCACCTCCCGCCCCACCTCGTGATCCACATCACAACCTCCCCCCCCACCTCGTGATCCACATCCTCACCCCCCCACCTCGTGATTCACAGCCCCCCACCTCGTGATCCACATCCCCTCCACCTCGTGATCCAAATCCCAACCTCCCCTCGCATCCCCCCCTCGTGACCCACATCCCAACCTCCCCCCACATCCCCACCTCGTGATCCACATCACAATCTTAATACCCCCACCCCACTACCTCGTTACCCACATCACCCCACCTCGTGACCCACATCACCACTTCCCCCCCACCTTGTGACCCACATCACCACGTCCCCCCCACCTCGTGACCCACATCACCACCTCCCCACCACCTCGTAATCCACATCCCCACCCCCCCACCTCGTGATTCACATCCCTCCCACCTCGTGATCCACATCCCAACCTCCCCCACATATCCACCTCATGATCCACATCCCAACCTCCCCCCACATCCCCACCTCGTGACCCACATCACCACCCCCCCACCTCGTGACCCACTTCACCACCTCCCCCCCACCTCGTGACCCACATCACCACCTCTCCCCCACCTCGTGATCCACATCACCACCTCCCCCCCCACCTCGTGACCCACATCACCACTTCCCCCCCCCCACCTCGTGACCCACATCACCACTTCCCCCCCCCCACCTCGTGACCCACATCACCCCCTCCCCCCCCACCTCGTGACCCACATCACCACCTCGTGACCCACATCACCACCTCCCCCCCCACCTCGTGACCCACATCACCACCTCCCCCCCTCGTGACCCACATCGCCACCTCCCCCCTACCTCGTGACCCACATCACCACCTCCCCCCCACCTCGTGATCCACATCACCACCTGCCCCCCACCTCGTGACCCACATAACCACCTCCCCCCCACCTCGTGATCCACATCACCACCTGCCCCCCACCTCGTGACCCACATCAACACCTGCCCCCCACCTCGTGACCCACATAAATACCTCCCCCCCACCTCGTGACCCACATCAAAACCTCCCCCCCACCTCGTGACCCACATCACCACCTCCCCCCCACCTCGTGACCCACATCACCACCTCCCCCCCACCTCGTGACCCACATCACCACCTCCCCAACACCTCGTGACCCACATCACCACCTCCCCCCACCTCGTGACCCACATCACCACCTCCCCCCACCTCGTGACCCACCCCACCACCTCCCCCCCACCTCGTGACCTACATTACCACCTCCCCCCCCACCTTGTGACCCACATCACCACCTCCCCCCTCACCTCGTGATCCACACCACAACTCCCCCCCCACCTCGTGATCCACATAAATACCTCCCCCCCACCTCGTGACCCACATCAAAACCTCCCCCCACCTCGTGACCCACATCACCACCTCCCCCCCACCTCGTGACCCACATCACCACCTCCCCCCCCACCTCGTGACCCACATCACCACCTCCCCAACACCTCGTGACCCACATCACCACCTCCCCCCACCTCGTGACCCACATCACCACCTCCCCCCACCTCGTGACCCACCCCACCACCTCCCCCCCACCTCGTGACCTACATCACCACCTCCCCCCCACCTCGTGATTCACATCACCACCTCCCCCCCACCTCGTGATCCACATCACCACATCCCCCCCACCTCGTGATCCACATCACCACCTCCCCCCCACCTCGTGATCAACATCACCACCTCCCCCCCACCTCGTGATCCACATCCCCACACCCCCCACCTCGTGATCCACATCACAACCTCCCCCCACATCCCCACCCCCCCACCTCGTGATCCACATCACAACCTCCCCCCACATCCCCGTCCCCCCCACCTCGTGATACACATCACAACCTCCCCCCACATCCCCACCTCGTGATCCACATCCCAACCTCCCCCCACATCCCCACCTCGTGATCCACATCCCAACCGCCCCCCACATCCCCACCTCATGATCCATATCCCAACCTCCCCCCAATACCCCACCTCGTGATCCACATCACAACCTTACCCCCCACCCACCCCCCCCACCTCGTGACCCACATCACCACCTCCCCCCCACCTCGTGATCCACATCACCACCTCCCCCCCACCTCGTGATCCACTTCCCCACACCCCCCACCTCGTGATCCACATCACAACCTCCCCCCACATCCCCACCCCCCCCACCTCGTGATCCACATCACAACCTCCCCCCACATCCCCGTCCCCCCCACCTCGTGATACACATCACAACCTCCCCCCACATCCCCACCTCATGATCCACATCCCAACCTCCCCCCACATCCCCACCTCGTG
>NW_027453914.1:103778-122851 GCF_040206685.1 Ascaphus truei | reverse complement strand
AATATCCTGCACTCTCTCCTCCATCGCCTGAGGTCACACAGACACAGAGCAGTCTCCCCGTAATATCCTGCACTCTCTCCTCCATCGCCTGAGGTCACACAGACACAGAGCAGTCTCCCCGTAATATCCTGCACTCTCTCCTCCATCGCCTGAGGTCACACAGACACAGAGCAGTCTCCCCGTAATATCCTGCACTCTCTCCTCCATCGCCTGAGGTCACACAGACACAGAGCAGTCTCCCCGTAATATCCTGCACTCTCTCCTCCATCGCCTGAGGTCACAGACACAGAGCAGTCTCCCCGTAATATCCTGCACTCTCTCCTCCATCGCCTGAGGTCACACAGACACAGAGCAGTCTCCCCGTAATATCCTGCACTCTCTCCTCCATCGCCTGAGGTCACACAGACACAGAGCAGTCTCCCCGTAATATCCTGCACTCTCTCCTCCATCGCCTGAGGTCACACAGACACAGAGCAGTCTCCCCGTAATATCCTGCACTCTCTCCTCCATCGCCTGAGGTCACACAGACACAGAGCAGTCTCCCCGTAATATCCTGCACTCTCTCCTCCATCGCCTGAGGTCACACAGACACAGAGCAGTCTCCCCGTAATATCCTGCACTCTCTCCTCCATCGCCTGAGGTCACACAGACACAGAGCAGTCTCCCCGTAATATCCTGCACTCTCTCCTCCATCGCCTGAGGTCACACAGACACAGAGCAGTCTCCCCGTAATATCCTGCACTCTCTCCTCCATCGCCTGAGGTCACACAGACACAGAGCAGTCTCCCCGTAATATCCTGCACTCTCTCCTCCATCGCCTGAGGTCACACAGACACAGAGCAGTCTCCCCGTAATATCCTGCACTCTCTCCTCCATCGCCTGAGGTCACACAGACACAGAGCAGTCTCCCCGTAATATCCTGCACTCTCTCCTCCATCGCCTGAGGTCACACAGACACAGAGCAGTCTCCCCGTAATATCCTGCACTCTCTCCTCCATCGCCTGAGGTCACACAGACACAGAGCAGTCTCCCCGTAATATCCTGCACTCTCTCCTCCATCGCCTGAGGTCACACAGACACAGAGCAGTCTCCCCGTAATATCCTGCACTCTCTCCTCCATCGCCTGAGGTCACACAGACACAGAGCAGTCTCCCCGTAATATCCTGCACTCTCTCCTCCATCGCCTGAGGTCACACAGACACAGAGCAGTCTCCCCGTAATATCCTGCACTCTCTCCTCCATCGCCTGAGGTCACACAGACACAGAGCAGTCTCCCCGTAATATCCTGCACTCTCTCCTCCATCGCCTGAGGTCACACAGACACAGAGCAGTCTCCCCGTAATATCCTGCACTCTCTCCTCCATCGCCTGAGGTCACACAGACACAGAGCAGTCTCCCCGTAATATCCTGCACTCTCTCCTCCATCGCCTGAGGTCACACAGACACAGAGCAGTCTCCCCGTAATATCCTGCACTCTCTCCTCCATCGCCTGAGGTCACACAGACACAGAGCAGTCTCCCCGTAATATCCTGCACTCTCTCCTCCATCGCCTGAGGTCACACAGACACAGAGCAGTCTCCCCGTAATATCCTGCACTCTCTCCTCCATCGCCTGAGGTCACACAGACACAGAGCAGTCTCCCCGTAATATCCTGCACTCTCTCCTCCATCGCCTGAGGTCACACAGACACAGAGCAGTCTCCCCGTAATATCCTGCACTCTCTCCTCCATCGCCTGAGGTCACACAGACACAGAGCAGTCTCCCCGTAATATCCTGCACTCTCTCCTCCATCGCCTGAGGTCACACAGACACAGAGCAGTCTCCCCGTAATATCCTGCACTCTCTCCTCCATCGCCTGAGGTCACACAGACACAGAGCAGTCTCCCCGTAATATCCTGCACTCTCTCCTCCATCGCCTGAGGTCACACAGACACAGAGCAGTCTCCCCGTAATATCCTGCACTCTCTCCTCCATCGCCTGAGGTCACACAGACACAGAGCAGTCTCCCCGTAATATCCTGCACTCTCTCCTCCATCGCCTGAGGTCACACAGACACAGAGCAGTCTCCCCGTAATATCCTGCGCTCTCTCCCCATCGCCTGAGGTCACACAGACACAGAGCAGTCTCCCCGTAATATCCTGCACTCTCTCCTCCATCGCCTGAGGTCACACAGACACAGAGCAGTCTCCCCGTAATATCCTGCACTCTCTCCTCCATCGCCTGAGGTCACACAGACACAGAGCAGTCTCCCCGTAATATCCTGCACTCTCTCCTCCATCGCCTGAGGTCACACAGACACAGAGCAGTCTCCCCGTAATATCCTGCGCTCTCTCCTCCATCGCCTGAGGTCACACAGACACAGAGCAGTCTCCCCGTAATATCCTGCACTCTCTCCTCCATCGCCTGAGGTCACACAGACACAGAGCAGTCTCCCCGTAATATCCTGCACTCTCTCCTCCATCGCCTGAGGTCACACAGACACAGAGCAGTCTCCCCGTAATATCCTGCACTCTCTCCTCCATCGCCTGAGGTCACACAGACACAGAGCAGTCTCCCCGTAATATCCTGCACTCTCTCCTCCATCGCCTGAGGTCACACAGACACAGAGCAGTCTCCCCGTAATATCCTGCACTCTCTCCTCCATCGCCTGAGGTCACACAGACACAGAGCAGTCTCCCCGTAATATCCTGCACTCTCTCCTCCATCGCCTGAGGTCACAGACACAGAGCAGTCTCCCCGTAATATCCTGCACTCTCTCCTCCATCGCCTGAGGTCCACAGACACAGAGCAGTCTCCCCGTAATATCCTGCACTCTCTCCTCCATCGCCTGAGGTCACACAGACACAGAGCAGTCTCCCCGTAATATCCTGCACTCTCTCCTCCATCGCCTGAGGTCACACAGACACAGAGCAGTCTCCCCGTAATATCCTGCACTCTCTCCTCCATCGCCTGAGGTCACACAGACACAGAGCAGTCTCCCCGTAATATCCTGCACTCTCTCCTCCATCGCCTGAGGTCACACAGACACAGAGCAGTCTCCCCGTAATATCCTGCACTCTCTCCTCCATCGCCTGAGGTCACACAGACACAGAGCAGTCTCCCCGTAATATCCTGCACTCTCTCCTCCATCGCCTGAGGTCACACAGACACAGAGCAGTCTCCCGTAATATCCTGCACTCTCTCCTCCATCGCCTGAGGTCACACAGACACAGAGCAGTCTCCCCGTAATATCCTGCACTCTCTCCTCCATCGCCTGAGGTCACACAGACACAGAGCAGTCTCCCCGTAATATCCTGCACTCTCTCCTCCATCGCCTGAGGTCACACAGACACAGAGCAGTCTCCCCGTAATATCCTGCACTCTCTCCTCCATCGCCTGAGGTCCACAGACACAGAGCAGTCTCCCCGTAATATCCTGCACTCTCTCCTCCATCGCCTGAGGTCACACAGACACAGAGCAGTCTCCCCGTAATATCCTGCACTCTCTCCTCCATCGCCTGAGGTCACACAGACACAGAGCAGTCTCCCCGTAATATCCTGCACTCTCTCCTCCATCGCCTGAGGTCACACAGACCCAGAGCAGTCTCCCCGTAATATCCTGCACTCTCTCCTCCATCGCCTGAGGTCACACAGACACAGAGCAGTCTCCCCGTAATATCCTGCACTCTCTCCTCCATCGCCTGAGGTCACACAGACACAGAGCAGTCTCCCCGTAATATCCTGCGCTCTCTCCTCCATCGCCTGAGGTCACACAGACACAGATCAGTCTCACCGTAATATCCTGCACTCTCTCCTCCATCGCCTGAGGTCACACAGACACAGAGCAGTCTCCCCGTAATATCCTGCACTCTCTCCTCCATCGCCTGAGGTCACACAGACACAGAGCAGTCTCCCCGTAATATCCTGCACTCTCTCCTCCATCGCCTGAGGTCACACAGACACAGAGCAGTCTCCCCGTAATATCCTGCACTCTCTCCTCCATCGCCTGAGGTCACACAGACACAGAGCAGTCTCCCCGTAATATCCTGCGCTCTCTCCTCCATCGCCTGAGGTCACACAGACACAGAGCAGTCTCCCCGTAATATCCTGCGCTCTCTCCTCCATCGCCTGAGGTCACACAGACACAGAGCAGTCTCACCGTAATATCCTGCACTCTCTCCTCCATCGCCTGAGGTCACACAGACACAGAGCAGTCTCCCCGTAATATCCTGCACTCTCTCCTCCATCGCCTGAGGTCACACAGACACAGAGCAGTCTCCCCGTAATATCCTGCACTCTCTCCTCCATCGCCTGAGGTCACACAGACACAGAGCAGTCTCCCCGTAATATCCTGCACTCTCTCCTCCATCGCCTGAGGTCACACAGACACAGAGCAGTCTCCCCGTAATATCCTGCGCTCTCTCCTCCATCGCCTGAGGTCACACAGACACAGAGCAGTCTCCCCGTAATATCCTGCACTCTCTCCTCCATCGCCTGAGGTCACACAGACACAGAGCAGTCTCCCCGTAATATCCTGCACTCTCTCCTCCATCGCCTGAGGTCACACAGACACAGAGCAGTCTCCCCGTAATATCCTGCACTCTCTCCTCCATCGCCTGAGGTCACACAGACACAGAGCAGTCTCCCCGTAATATCCTGCACTCTCTCCTCCATCGCCTGAGGTCACACAGACACAGAGCAGTCTCCCCGTAATATCCTGCACTCTCTCCTCCATCGCCTGAGGTCACACAGACACAGAGCAGTCTCCCCGTAATATCCTGCACTCTCTCCTCCATCGCCTGAGGTCACAGACACAGAGCAGTCTCCCCGTAATATCCTGCACTCTCTCCTCCATCGCCTGAGGTCACACAGACACAGAGCAGTCTCCCCGTAATATCCTGCACTCTCTCCTCCATCGCCTGAGGTCACACAGACACAGAGCAGTCTCCCCGTAATATCCTGCACTCTCTCCTCCATCGCCTGAGGTCACACAGACACAGAGCAGTCTCCCCGTAATATCCTGCGCTCTCTCCTCCATCGCCTGAGGTCACACAGACACAGAGCAGTCTCCCCGTAATATCCTGCACTCTCTCCTCCATCGCCTGAGGTCACACAGACACAGAGCAGTCTCCCCGTAATATCCTGCACTCTCTCCTCCATCGCCTGAGGTCACACAGACACAGAGCAGTCTCCCCGTAATATCCTGCACTCTCTCCTCCATCGCCTGAGGTCACACAGACACAGAGCAGTCTCCCCGTAATATCCTGCACTCTCTCCTCCATCGCCTGAGGTCACACAGACACAGAGCAGTCTCCCCGTAATATCCTGCACTCTCTCCTCCATCGCCTGAGGTCACACAGACACAGAGCAGTCTCCCCGTAATATCCTGCACTCTCTCCTCCATCGCCTGAGGTCACACAGACACAGAGCAGTCTCCCCGTAATATCCTGCACTCTCTCCTCCATCGCCTGAGGTCACACAGACACAGAGCAGTCTCCCCATAATATCCTGCACTCTCTCCTCCATCGCCTGAGGTCACACAGACACAGAGCAGTCTCCCCGTAATATCCTGCACTCTCTCCTCCATCGCCTGAGGTCACACAGACACAGAGCAGTCTCCCCGTAATATCCTGCACTCTCTCCTCCATCGCCTGAGGTCACACAGACACAGAGCAGTCTCCCCGTAATATCCTGCACTCTCTCCTCCATCGCCTGAGGTCACACAGGCACAGAGCAGTCTCCCCGTAATATCCTGCACTCTCTCCTCCATCGCCTGAGGTCACACAGACACAGAGCAGTCTCCCCGTAATATCCTGCACTCTCTCCTCCATCGCCTGAGGTCACACAGACACAGAGCAGTCTCCCCGTAATATCCTGCACTCTCTCCTCCATCGCCTGAGGTCACACAGACACAGAGCAGTCTCCCCGTAATATCCTGCGCTCTCTCCTCCATCGCCTGAGGTCACACAGACACAGAGCAGTCTCCCCGTAATATCCTGCACTCTCTCCTCCATCGCCTGAGGTCACACAGACACAGAGCAGTCTCCCCGTAATATCCTGCACTCTCTCCTCCATCGCCTGAGGTCACACAGACACAGAGCAGTCTCCCCGTAATATCCTGCGCTCTCTCCTCCATCGCCTGAGGTCACACAGACACAGAGCAGTCTCCCCGTAATATCCTGCACTCTCTCCTCCATCGCCTGAGGTCACACAGACACAGAGCAGTCTCCCCGTAATATCCTGCACTCTCTCCTCCATCGCCTGAGGTCACACAGACACAGAGCAGTCTCCCCGTAATATCCTGCACTCTCTCCTCCATCGCCTGAGGTCACACAGACACAGAGCAGTCTCCCCGTAATATCCTGCACTCTCTCCTCCATCGCCTGAGGTCACACAGACACAGAGCAGTCTCCCCGTAATATCCTGCACTCTCTCCTCCATCGCCTGAGGTCACACAGACACAGAGCAGTCTCCCCGTAATATCCTGCACTCTCTCCTCCATCGCCTGAGGTCACAGACACAGAGCAGTCTCCCCGTAATATCCTGCACTCTCTCCTCCATCGCCTGAGGTCACACAGACACAGAGCAGTCTCCCCGTAATATCCTGCGCTCTCTCCTCCATCGCCTGAGGTCACACAGACACAGAGCAGTCTCCCCGTAATATCCTGCGCTCTCTCCTCCATCGCCTGAGGTCACACAGACACAGAGCAGTCTCCCCGTAATATCCTGCACTCTCTCCTCCATCGCCTGAGGTCACACAGACACAGAGCAGTCTCCCCGTAATATCCTGCACTCTCTCCTCCATCGCCTGAGGTCACAGACACAGAGCAGTCTCCCCGTAATATCCTGCACTCTCTCCTCCATCGCCTGAGGTCACACAGACACAGAGCAGTCTCCCCGTAATATCCTGCACTCTCTCCTCCATCGCCTGAGGTCACAGACACAGAGCAGTCTCCCCGTAATATCCTGCACTCTCTCCTCCATCGCCTGAGGTCACACAGACACAGAGCAGTCTCCCCGTAATATCCTGCACTCTCTCCTCCATCGCCTGAGGTCACACAGACACAGAGCAGTCTCCCCGTAATATCCTGCGCTCTCTCCTCCATCGCCTGAGGTCACACAGACACAGAGCAGTCTCCCCGTAATATCCTGCACTCTCTCCTCCATCGCCTGAGGTCACACAGACACAGAGCAGTCTCCCCGTAATATCCTGCACTCTCTCCTCCATCGCCTGAGGTCACACAGACACAGAGCAGTCTCCCCGTAATATCCTGCGCTCTCTTCCCCATCGCCTGAGGTCACACAGACACAGAGCAGTCTCCCCGTAATATCCTGCGCTCTCTCCCCCATCGCCTGAGGTCACACAGACACAGAGCAGTCTCCCCGTAATATCCTGCACTCTCTCCTCCATCGCCTGAGGTCACACAGACACAGAGCAGTCTCCCCGTAATATCCTGCACTCTCTCCTCCATCGCCTGAGGTCACACAGACACAGAGCAGTCTGCCCGTAATATCCTGCGCTCTCTCCTCCATCGCCTGAGGTCACACAGACACAGAGCAGTCTCCCCGTAATATCCTGCACTCTCTCCTCCATCGCCTGAGGTCACACAGACACAGAGCAGTCTCCCCGTAATATCCTGCACTCTCTCCTCCATCGCCTGAGGTCACACAGACACAGAGCAGTCTCCCCGTAATATCCTGCACTCTCTCCTCCATCGCCTGAGGTCACACAGACACAGAGCAGTCTCCCCGTAATATCCTGCACTCTCTCCTCCATCGCCTGAGGTCACACAGACACAGAGCAGTCTCCCCGTAATATCCTGCACTCTCTCCTCCATCGCCTGAGGTCACACAGACACAGAGCAGTCTCCCCGTAATATCCTGCACTCTCTCCTCCATCGCCTGAGGTCACAGACACAGAGCAGTCTCCCCGTAATATCCTGCACTCTCTCCTCCATCGCCTGAGGTCACAGACACAGAGCAGTCTCCCCGTAATATCCTGCACTCTCTCCTCCATCGCCTGAGGTCACACAGACACAGAGCAGTCTCCCCGTAATATCCTGCGCTCTCTCCTCCATCGCCTGAGGTCACACAGACACAGAGCAGTCTCCCCGTAATATCCTGCACTCTCTCCTCCATCGCCTGAGGTCACACAGACACAGAGCAGTCTCCCCGTAATATCCTGCACTCTCTCCTCCATCGCCTGAGGTCACACAGACACAGAGCAGTCTCCCCGTAATATCCTGCACTCTCTCCTCCATCGCCTGAGGTCACACAGACACAGAGCAGTCTCCCCGTAATATCCTGCACTCTCTCCTCCATCGCCTGAGGTCACACAGACACAGAGCAGTCTCCCGGTAATATCCTGCACTCTCTCCTCCATCGCCTGAGGTCACACAGACACAGAGCAGTCTACCCGTAATATCCTGCACTCTCTCCTCCATCGCCTGAGGTCACACAGACACAGAGCAGTCTCCCCGTAATATCCTGCACTCTCTCCTCCATCGCCTGAGGTCACACAGACACAGAGCAGTCTCCCCGTAATATCCTGCACTCTCTCCTCCATCGCCTGAGGTCACAGACACAGAGCAGTCACCCCGTAATATCCTGCACTCTCTCCTCCATCGCCTGAGGTCACACAGACACAGAGCAGTCTCCCCGTAATATCCTGCACTCTCTCCTCCATCGCCTGAGGTCACACAGACACAGAGCAGTCTCCCCGTAATATCCTGCACTCTCTCCTCCATCGCCTGAGGTAACACAGACCCAGAGCAGTCTCCCCGTAATATCCTGCACTCTCTCCTCCATCGCCTGAGGTCACACAGACACAGAGCAGTCTCCCCGTAATATCCTGCACTCTCTCCTCCATCGCCTGAGGTCACACAGACACAGAGCAGTCTCCCCGTAATATCCTGCGCTCTCTCCTCCATCGCCTGAGGTCACACAGACACAGATCAGTCTCACCGTAATATCCTGCACTCTCTCCTCCATCGCCTGAGGTCACACAGACACAGAGCAGTCTCCCCGTAATATCCTGCACTCTCTCCTCCATCGCCTGAGGTCACACAGACACAGAGCAGTCTCCCCGTAATATCCTGCACTCTCTCCTCCATCGCCTGAGGTCACACAGACACAGAGCAGTCTCCCCGTAATATCCTGCACTCTCTCCTCCATCGCCTGAGGTCACACAGACACAGAGCAGTCTCCCCGTAATATCCTGCGCTCTCTCCTCCATCGCCTGAGGTCACACAGACACAGAGCAGTCTCCCTGTAATATCCTGCACTCTCTCCTCCATCGCCTGAGGTCACACAGACACAGAGCAGTCTCCCCGTAATATCCTGCACTCTCTCCTCCATCGCCTGAGGCACACAGACACAGAGCAGTCTCCCCGTAATATCCTGCACTCTCTCCTCCATCGCCTGAGGTCACACAGACACAGAGCAGTCTCCCTGTAATATCCTGCACTCTCTCCTCCATCGCCTGAGGTCACACAGACACAGAGCAGTCTCCCCGTAATATCCTGCACTCTCTCCTCCATCGCCTGAGGTCACACAGACACAGAGCAGTCTCCCCGTAATATCCTGCACTCTCTCCTCCATCGCCTGAGGTCACACAGACACAGAGCAGTCTCCCCGTAATATCCTGCACTCTCTCCTCCATCGCCTGAGGCACACAGACACAGAGCAGTCTCCCCGTAATATCCTGCGCTCTCTCCTCCATCGCCTGAGGTCACACAGACACAGAGCAGTCTCCCCGTAATATCCTGCACTCTCTCCTCCATCGCCTGAGGTCACACAGACACAGAGCAGTCTCCCCGTAATATCCTGCACTCTCTCCTCCATCGCCTGAGGCACACAGACACGGGGCGCTCACTCACTCTGAGGCACACAGACACGGGGCGCTCACTCACTCTGAGGCCCACAGACAGGGGGCGCTCACTCCTCTGAGGCACACAGACACGGAGCGCTCACTCTGAGGCACACAGACACGGAGCGCTCACTCTGAGGCACACAGACACGGGGCGCTCACTCTGAGGCACACAGACATGGAGCGCTCACTCTGAGGCACACAGACACGGGGCGCACACTCACTCTGAGGCACACAGACACGGGGCGCTCACTCACTCTGAGGCACACAGACACGGAGCGCACTCCTCTGAGGCACGCAGACATGGGGCGCTCACTCCTCAGGCACACAGACACGGGGCGCTCACTCACTCTGAGGCACACAGACATGGGGTGCTCACTCCTCTGAGGCACACAGATATGGGGCGCTCACTCTGAGGCACACAGACACGGGGCGCTCACTCCTCTGAGGCACACAGACACGGAGCCCTCACTCACTCTGAGGCACACAGACACGGGGCGCTCACTCCTCTGAGGCACACAGACACGGGGCGCTCACTCCTCTGAGGCACACAGACACGGAGCGCTCACTCCTCTGAGGCACACAGACACGGGGCGCTCACTCCTCAGGCACACAGACACGGGGCGCTCACTCACTCTGAGGCACACAGACACGGGGAGCTCACTCCTCTGAGGCACACAGACACGGGGCGCTCACTCACTCTGAGGCACACAGACACGGGGCGCTCACTCACTCTGAGGCACACAGACAGGGGGCGCTCACTCCTCTGAGGCACACAGACACGGAGCACTCACTCTGAGGCACACAGACACGGAGCGCTCACTCTGAGGCACACAGACACGGGGCGCTCACTCTGAGGCACACAGACACGGAGCGCTCACTCTGAGGCACACATACACGGGGCGCACACTCCTCTGAGGCACACAGACGTGGGGTGCTCACTCACTCTGAGGCACACAGACACGGGGCGCTCACTCACTCTGAGGCACACAGACACGGGGCACTCACTCCTCAGGCACACAGACACGGAGCGCTCACTCCTCTGAGGCACACAGACACGGAGCGCTCACTCCTCTGAGGCACACAGACACGGGGCGCTCACTCCTCAGGCACACAGACACGGAGCGCTCACTCCTCTGAGGCACACAGACACAGAGCGCTCACTCCTCTGAGGCACACAGACACGGGGCGCTCACTCCTCAGGCACACAGACACGGAGCGCTCACTCCTCTGAGGCACACAGACACGGGGCGCTCACTCTGAGACACACAGACACGGGGCGCTCACTCACTCTGATGCATGCAGACACGGAGCGCTCACTCCTCTGAGGCACACAGAAACGGGGCACTCACTCACTCTGAGGCACACAGACACGGGGCGCTCACTCCTCTGAGGCACACAGACACGGAGCGCTCACTCTGAGGCACACAGACACGGGGCACTCACTCTGAGGCACACAGACACGGAACGCTCACTCCTCTGAGGCACACAGACACAGAGCGCTCACTCCTCTGAGGCACAAAGACACGGGGCGCTCACTCACTCTGAGGCACACAGACACGGGGCGCTCACTCACTCTGAGGCACACAGACAGGGGGCGCTCACTCCTCTGAGGCACACAGACACGGAGCGCTCACTCTGAGGCACACAGACACGGAGTGCTCACTCTGAGGCACACAGACACGGGGCGCTCACTCTGAGGCACACAGACATGGAGCGCTCACTCTGAGGCACACAGACACGGGGCGCACACTCCTCTGAGGCACACAGACACGGGGCACTCACTCACTCTGAGGCACACAGACACGGGGCGCTCACTCCTCTGAGGCACGCAGACATGGGGCGCTCACTCCTCAGGCACACAGACACGGGGCGCTCACTCACTCTGAGGCACACAGACATGGGGTGCTCACTCCTCTGAGGCACACAGATATGGGGCGCTCACTCTGAGGCACACAGACACGGGGCGCTCACTCCTCTGAGGCACACAGACACGGAGCGCTCACTCTGAGGCACACAGACACGGGGCGCTCACTCCTCTGAGGCACACAGACACGGGGCGCTCACTCCTCTGAGGCACACAGACACGGAGCGCTCACTCCTCTGAGGCACACAGACACGGGGCGCTCACTCTGAGGCACACAGACACGGGGCGCTCACTCCTCAGGCACACAGACACGGGGCGCTCACTCACTCTGAGGCACACAGACACGGGGCGCTCACTCTGAGGCACACAGACACGGGGAGCTCACTCCTCTGAGGCACACAGACACGGGGCGCTCACTCACTCTGAGGCACACAGACACGGGGTGCTCACTCACTCTGAGGCACACAGACAGGGGGCGCTCACTCCTCTGAGGCACACAGACACGGAGCACTCACTCTGAGGCACACAGACACGGAGCGCTCACTCTGAGGCACACAGACACGGGGCGCTCACTCTGAGGCACACAGACACGGAGCGCTCACTCTGAGGCACACATACACGGGGCGCACACTCCTCTGAGGCACACAGACACGGGGCGCTCACTCACTCTGAGGCACACAGACATGGGGCGCTCACTCACTCTGAGGCACACAGACACGGGGCGCTCACTCACTCTGAGGCCCACAGACACGGAGCGCTCACTCCTCAGGCACACAGACACGGGGCGCTCACTCACTCTGAGGCACACAGACATGGGGTGCTCACTCACTCTGAGGCACACAGACATGGGGTGCTTACTCACTCTGAGGCACACATACACGGGGCGATCACTCACTCTGAGGCACACAGACACGGGGCGCTCACTCACTCTGAGACACACAGACACGGGGCGCTCACTCACTCTGAGGCACACAGACACGGGGCGCACACTCCTCTGAGGCACACAGACACGGGGCGCTCACTCACTCTGAGGCACACAGACACGGGGTGCTCACTCACTCTGAGGCACACAGACACGGGGCGCTCACTCACTCTGAGGCACACAGACACGGGGCGCTCACTCACTCTGAGGCACACAGACACGGGGCGCTCACTCACTCTGAGGCACACAGACACGGGGCGCTCACTCTGAGGCACACAGACACGGGGCGCTCACTCACTCTGAGGCACACAGACATGGGGCGCTCACTCACTCTGAGGCACACAGACACAGGGCGCTCACTCACTCTGAGGCACACAGACACGGGGCGCTCACTCACTCTGAGGCACACAGACACGGGGCGCTCACTCTGAGGCACACAGACACGGGGCGCTCACTCACTCTGAGGCACACAGACACGGGGCGCTCACTCACTCTGAGGCACACAGACACGGGGCACTCACTCTGAGGCACACAGACACGGGGCGCTCACTCTGAGGCACACAGACACGGGGCGCTCACTCACTCTGAGGCACACAGACACGGGGCGCTCACTCCTCCCCACCTGTGTAGTTCTCATTGCCGTGGACAATCTCCCCCAGTAACTGGGCGATAGATGAGCTCACCGCCTTCGTGCTGCTCCCCAGGTCCTGTGAGCACTTCTCCATCTGTACGAGACACACGTGTTACACAACTACACAACCCCTGCACAATCCCTGCACAACCGCGCAATCCCTGCACAACCCCTGCACAATCCCTACACAACCGCGCAATCCCTACACAACCGCGCAATCCCTACACAACCCCTGCGCAATCCCTACACAACCCCTACACAACCGCGCAATCCCTACACAACCCCTGCACAATCCCTACACAACCGCGCAATCCCTGCACAACTGCGCAATCCCTACACAACCGGCGCAATCCCTACACAACCGCGCAATCACTGCACAACCGCGCAATCCCTACACAACCGCGCAATCCCTACACAACCGCGCAATCCCTACACAACCTCGCAATCCCTACACAATCCCTGCACAACCGCGCAATCCCTACACAACCGCGCAATCCCTACACAATCCCTGCACAATCCCTACACAACCGCGCAATCCCTACACAACCGCGCAATCCCTACACAATCCCTGCACAATCCCTGCACAACCGCGCAATCCCTACACAACCGCGCAATCCCTACACAATCCCTGCACAATCCCTGCACAACCGCGCAATCCCTACACAACCGCGCAATCCCTACACAATCCCTGCACAATCCCTACACAACCGCGCAATCCCTACACAATCCCTGCACAATCCCTACACAACCGCGCAATCCCTACACAACCGAGCAATCCCTACACAATCCCTGCACAACCGCGCAATCCCTACACAACCGCGCAATCCCTACACAACCGCGCAATCCCTACACAACCCCTGCACAACCGCGCAATCCCTACACAACCGCGCAATCCCTACACAACCGCGCAATCCCTACACAATCCCTGCACAATCCCTGCACAACCGCGCAATCCCTACACAACCGCGCAATCCCTACACAACCGCGCAATCCCTACACAACCGCGCAATCCCTACACAACCGCGCAATCCCTACACAATCCCTGCACAATCCCTACACAACCGCGCAATCCATACACAATCCCTGCACAATCCCTACACAACCGCGCAATCCCTACACAACCGCGCAATCCCTACACAACCCCTACACAACCGCGCAATCCCTACACAACCCCTACACAACCGCGCAATCCCTACACAATCCCTGCACAACAGCGCAATCCCTGCACAACCGCGCAATCCCTGCACAACAGCGCAATCCCTACACAACCCCTGCACAATCCCTACACATCAATGTATCAAGTCACCGTGTCCCCGGGCAGGGGCTGCAGTTTGCCCCCTCGGAGGGTAGTTACTCACCGTGTCCCCTGGCAGGGGCTGCAGTTTGCCCCCTCGGGGGGTAGTTACTCACCGTGTCCCCTGGCAGGGGCTGCAGTTTGCCCCCTCGTGGGGTAGTTACTCACCGTGTCCCCTGGCAGGGGCTGCAGTTTGCCCCCTCGGGGGGTAGTTACTCACCGTGTCCCCGGGCAGGGGCTTCAGTTTGCCCCCTCGGGGGGTAGTTACTCACCGTGTCCCCTGGCAGGGGCTGCAGTTTGCCCCCTCGGGGGGTAGTTACTCACCGTGTCCCCGGGCAGGGGCTGCAGTTTGCCCCCTCGGGGGGTAGTTACTCACCGTGTCCCCTGGCAGGGGCTGCAGTTTGCCCCCTCGGGGGGTAGTTACTCACCGTGTCCCCGGGCAGGGGCTTCAGTTTGCCCCCTCGGGGGGTAGTTACTGACCGTGTCCCCTGGCAGGGGCTGCAGTTTGCCCCCTCGGAGGGTAGTTACTCACCGTGTCCCCGGGCAGGGGCTGCAGTTTGCCCCCTCGGGGGGTAATTACTCACCGTGTCCCCGGGCAGGGGCTGCAGTTTGCCCCCTCGGGGGGTAGTTACTCACCGTGTCCCCTGGCAGGGGCTGCAGTTTGCCCCCTCGGGGGGTAGTTACTCACCGTGTCCCCGGGCAGGGGCTTCAGTTTGCCCCCTCGGGGGGTAGTTACTCACCGTGTCCCCTGGCAGGGGCTGCAGTTTGCCCCCTCGGAGGGTAGTTACTCACCGTGTCCCCGGGCAGGGGCTGCAGTTTGCCCCCTCGTGGGGTAATTACTCACCGTGTCCCCTGGCAGGGGCTGCAGTTTGCCCCCTCGGGGGGTAGTTACTCACCGTGTCCCCGGGCAGGGGCTGCAGTTTGCCCCCTCGGGGGGTAGTTACTCACCGTGTCCCCGGGCAGGGGCTGCAGTTTGCCCCCTCGGGGGGTAGTTACTCACCGTGTCCCCGGGCAGGGGCTGCAGTTTGCCCCCTCGGGGGGTAGTTACTCACCGTGTCCCCGGGCAGGGGCTGCAGTTTGCCCTCCCTTGCTGCCGCTCGGGCGTCCTGCAGGTCTTGTTCCAGGGATCGGATTAGATTCAGAGCAGAGTCAATTTCCAAAGGACCACAAGCTTCCTGTGCCTGAAAGAGAGCCACGTGATCACAGGGGCTTCCACGAGAAAGACCACCTACTGCACCACACACCCTCCCCCAGAGACCACACACTGTGCCACACAGCCACCCACACACCCGTGTACCACGTAATCTCCATGAGACCAGACACTATGCCACACAACCTGCCTGCCCCCAGACAAGCCCGTGCCACGCAGTATACCACACACCCAGTGTACCACGTAATCTCCATGAGACCAGCCACTATGCCACACAACCTGCCTGCCCCCAGACAATCCCGTGCCACGCAGTATCCCACACACCCAGTGTACCACGTAATCTCCATGAGACCAGCCACTATGCCACACCACCTGCCTGCCCCCAGACAAGCCCGTGCCACGCAGTATCCCACACACCCAGTGTACCACGTAATCTCCATGAGACCAGCCACTATGCCATACCACCTGCCTGCCCCCAGACAAGCCCGTGCCACGCAGTATCCCACACACCCAGTGTACCACGTAATCTCCATGAGACCAGCCACTATGCCACACAACCTGCCTGCCCCCAGACAAGTCCGTGCCACGCAGTATCCCACACACCCAGTGTACCACGTAATCTCCATGAGACCAGCCACTATGCCACACAATCTGCCTGCCCCCAGACAAGCCCGTGCCACGCAGTATCCCACACACCCAGTGTACCACGTATCTCCATGAGACCAGCCACTATGCCACACCACCTGCCTGCCCCCAGACAAGCCCGTGCCACGCTGTATCCCACACACCCAGTGTACCACGTAATCTCCATGAGACCAGCCACTATGCCACACCACCTGCCTGCCCCCAGACAAGCCCGTGCCACGCAGTATCAAACACACCCAGTGTACCACGTAATCTCCATGAGACCAGCCACTATGCCACACCACCTGCCTGCCCCCAGACAAGCCCGTGCCACGCTGTATCCCACACACCCAGTGTACCACGTAATCTCCATGAGACCAGCCACTATGCCACACCACCTGCCTGCCCCCAGACAAGCCCGTGCCACGCTGTATCCCACACACCCAGTGTACCACGTAATCTCCATGAGACCAGCCACTATGCCACACCACCTGCCTGCCCCCAGACAAGCCCGTGCCACACAGCCACCCACACACCCGTGTACCACGTAATCTCCATGAGACCAGACACTATGCCACACAACCTGCCTTCCCCCAGACAAGCCCGTGCCACGCAGTATCCCACACACCCAGTGTACCACGTAATCTCCATGAGACCAGCCACTATGCCACACAACCTGCCTGCCCCCAGACAATCCCGTGCCACGCAGTATCCCACACACCCAGTGTACCACGTAATCTCCATGAGACCAGCCACTATGCCACACCACCTGCCTGCCCCCAGACAAGCCCGTGCCACGCTGTATCCCACACACCCAGTGTACCACGTAATCTCCATGAGACCAGACCCTATGCCACACCACCTGCCTGCCCCCAGACAAGCCCGTGCCACGCAGTATCCCACACACCCAGTGTACCACGTAATCTCCATGAGACCAGCCACTATGCCACACCACCTGCCTGCCCCCAGACAAGCCCGTGCCACGCAGTATCCCACACACCCAGTGTACCACGTAATCTCCATGAGACCAGCCACTATGCCACACAACCTGCCTGCCCCCAGACAAGCCCGTGCCACGCAGTATCCCACACACCCAGTGTACCACGTAATCTCCATGAGACCAGCCACTATGCCACACAACCTGCCTGCCCCCAGACAAGCCCGTGCCACGCAGTATCCCACACACCCAGTGTACCACGTAATCTCCATGAGACCAGTCACTATGCCACACAACCTCCATCAGATAGTGCCTACTATGCCATTCAGAGAACTAGAAATGCTCGCCGCCGCTGCTGCCGCCGCCGCTCACAAACCAGGGACTCGCCCGGCAAAAATACAACTGAAGTTTATTCTAATCACATTCAAAATGAACACTCAGGACAAACAAAAACAGAGCAACCTCCTCCCACGCGTTTCGGGCATGCACTACCCTTTCTCAAGGAGTATAACAGAGCAACCTCCTCCCACGCGTTTCGGGCATGAACTGCCCTTTCTCAAGGAGTATAACAGAGCAACCTCCTCCCACGCGTTTCGGGCATGAACTGCCCTTTCTCAAGGAGTATAACAGAGCAACCTCCTCCCACGCGTTTCGGGCATGAACTGCCCTTTCTCAAGGAGTATAACAGAGCAACCTCCTCCCACGCGTTTCGGGCATGCACTGCCCTTTCTCAAGGAGTATAACAGAGCAACCTCCTCCCACGCGTTTCGGGCATGAACTGCCCTTTCTCAAGGAGTATAACAGAGCAACCTCCTCCCACGCGTTTCGGGCATGAACTGCCCTTTCTCAAGGAGTATAACAGAGCAACCTCATCCCACGCGTTTCGGGCATGAACTGCCCTTTCTCAAGGAGTATAACAGAGCAACCTCCTCCCACGCGTTTCGGGCATGAACTGCCCTTTCTCAAGGAGTATAACAGAGCAACCTCCTCCCACGCGTTTCGCGCATGAACTGCCCTTTCTCAAGGAGTATAACAGAGCAACCTCCTCCCACGCGTTTCGGGCATGCACTGCCCTTTCTCAAGGAGTATAACAGAGCAACCTCCTCCCACGCGTTTCAGGCATGCACTGCCCTTTCTCAAGGAGTATAACAGAGCAACCTAATCCCACGCATTTCGGGCATGCACTGCCCTTTCTCAAGGAGTATAACAGAGCAACCTCCTCCCACGCGTTTCGGGCATGAACTGCCCTTTCTCAAGGAGTATAACAGAGCAACCTCCTCCCACGCGTTTCGGGCATGAACTGCCCTTTCTCAAGGAGTATAACAGAGCAACCTCCTCCCACGCGTTTCAGGCATGCACTGCCCTTTCTCAAGGAGTATAACAGAGCAACCTAATCCCACGCATTTCGGGCATGCACTGCCCTTTCTCAAGGAGTATAACAGAGCAACCTCCTCCCACGCGTTTCGGGCATGAACTGCCCTTTCTCAAGGAGTATAACAGAGCAACCTCCTCCCACGCGTTTCGGGCATGAACTGCCCTTTCTCAAGGAGTATAACAGAGCAACCTCCTCCCACGCGTTTCGGGCATGCACTGCCCTTTCTCAAGGAGTATAACAGAGCAACCTCCTCCCACGCGTTTCGGGCATGCACTGCCCTTTCTCAAGGAGTATAACAGAGCAACCTCCTCCCACGCGTTTCGCGCATGAACTGCCCTTTCTCAAGGAGTATAACAGAGCAACCTCCTCCCACGCGTTTCGGGCATGCACTGCCCTTTCTCAAGGAGTATAACAGAGCCCCTTAGGC
>NW_027453914.1:48778-86278 GCF_040206685.1 Ascaphus truei | reverse complement strand
GGACAGCGGTCAGGAAAATCTGCCATGTTAATTACAGTAATTAGGCACCTTTTGTTTTTTATAATGCCGACAAATGGGTAACAATTCCCAGCCATGGTTAGCGACTGTCCGAGAGCAGAATCCTCCCTCACACTGGCGACTGTCCGAGAGCAGAATCCTCCCTCACACTGGCGACTGTCCGAGAGCAGAATCCTCCCTCACACTGGCGACTGTCCAAGAGCAGAATCCTCCCTCACACTGGCGACTGTCCGAGAGCAGAATCCTCCTTCACACTGGCGACTGTCCAAGAGCAGAATCCTCCCTCACACTGGCGACTGTCCAAGAGCAGAATCCTCCCTCACACTGGCGACTGTCCAAGAGCAGAATCCTCCCTCACACTGGCGACTGTCCGAGAGCAGAATCCTCCTTCACACTGGCGACTGTCCAAGAGCAGAATCCTCCCTCACACTGGCGACTGTCCAAGAGCAGAATCCTCCCTCACACTGGCGACTGTCCAAGAGCAGAATCCTCCCTCACACTGGCGACTGTCCAAGAGCAGAATCCTCCCTCACACTGGCGACTGTCCGAGAGCAGAATCCTCCCTCACACTGGCGACTGTCCGAGAGCAGAATCCTCCCTCACACTGGCGACTGTCCGAGAGCAGAATCCTCCCTCACACTGGCGACTGTCCAAGAGCAGAATCCTCCCTCACACTGGCGACTGTCCAAGAGCAGAATCCTCCCTCACACTGGCGACTGTCCAAGAGCAGAATCCTCCCTCACACTGGCGACTGTCCAAGAGCAGAATCCTCCCTCACACTGGCGACTGTCCGAGAGCAGAATCCTCCCTCACACTGGCGACTGTCCGAGAGCAGAATCCTCCCTCACACTGGCGACTGTCCGAGAGCAGAATCCTCCCTCACACTGGCGACTGTCCAAGAGCAGAATCCTTCCTCACACTGGCGACTGTCCAAGAGCAGAATCCTCCCTCACACTGGCGACTGTCCGAGAGCAGAATCCTCCCTCACACTGGCGACTGTCCGAGAGCAGAATCCTCCCTCACACTGGCGACTGTCCGAGAGCAGAATCCTCCCTCACACTGGCGACTGTCCAAGAGCAGAATCCTCCCTCACACTGGCGACTGTCCGAGAGCAGAATCCTCCCTCACACTGGCGACTGTCCAAGAGCAGAATCCTCCCTCACACTGGCGACTGTCCAAGAGCAGAATCCTCCCTCACACTGGCGACTGTCCGAGAGCAGAATCCTCCCTCACACTGGCGACTGTCCAAGAGCAGAATCCTCCCTCACACTGGCGACTGTCCAAGAGCACAATCCTCCCTCACACTGGCGACTGTCCGAGAGCAGACTCCTCACACTGGCGACTGTCCGAGAGCAGACTCCTCACACTGGCGACTGTCCAAAAGGAGACTCCACACACAGGCGACTGTCCGAGAGCAGACTCCACACACAGGCGACTGTCCGAGAGCAGACTCCTCACACTGGCGACTGTCCGAGAGCAGACTCCTCACACTGGCGACTGTCCGAGAGCAGACTCCTCACACTGGCAACTGTCCAAAAGCAGACTCCACACACAGGCGACTGTCCGAGAGCAGACTCCTCACACTGGCGACTGTCCGAGAGCAGAATCATCCCTCCCACTGGCGACTGTCCGGGAGCCGACTCCTCACACTGGCGACTGTCCGAGAGCAGATTCCTAACACTGGCGACTGTCCGAGAGCAGACTCCTCACACTGGCGACTGTCCAAGAGCAGAATCATCCCTCCCACTGGCGACTGTCCGAGAGCAGACTCCTCACACTGGCGACTGTCCGAGAGCAGAATCCTCCCTCCCACTGGCGACTGTCCGAGAGCAGACTCCTCACACTGGCGACTGTCCGAGAGCAGACTCCTCACACTGGCGACTGTCCGATAGCAGACTCCTCACACTGGAGACTGTCCGAGAGCAGACTCCTCACACTGGAGACTGTCCAAAAGCAGACTCCACACACAGGCGACTGTCCGAGAGCAGACTCCAAACACAGGCGACTGTCCGAGAGCAGACTCCACACACTGGCGACTGTCCGAGAGCAGATTCCTCACACTGGCGACTGTCCGAGAGCAGACTCCTCACACTGGCGACTGTCCGAGAGCAGACTCCTCACACTGGCGACTGTCCGAGAGCAGACTCCTCACACTGGCGACTCTCCGAGAGCAGACTCCTCACACTGGCGACTGTCCGAGAGCAGACTCCTCACACTGGCGACTGTCCAAGAGCAGAATCATCCCTCCCACTGGCGACTGTCCGAGAGCAGACTCCTCACACAGGCGACTGTCCGAGAGCAGACTCCACACACAGGCGACTGTCCGAGAGCAGACTCCTCACACTGGCGACTGTCCGAGAGCAGACTCCTCACACTGGCGACTGTCCGAGAGCAGACTCCTCACACTGGCAACTGTCCAAAAGCAGACTCCACACACAGGCGACTGTCCGAGAGCAGACTCCTCACACTGGCGACTGTCCGAGAGCAGAATCATCCCTCCCACTGGCGACAGTCCGAGAGCCGACTCCTCACACTGGCGACTGTCCGAGAGCAGATTCCTAACACTGGCGACTGTCCGAGAGCAGACTCCTCACACTGGCGACTGTCCAAGAGCAGAATCATCCCTCCCACTGGCGACTGTCCGAGAGCAGACTCCTCACACTGGCGACTGTCCGAGAGCAGAATCCTCCCTCCCACTGGCGACTGTCCGAGAGCAGACTCCTCACACTGGCGACTGTCCGAGAGCAGACTCCTCACACTGGCGACTGTCCGATAGCAGACTCCTCACACTGGAGACTGTCCGAGAGCAGACTCCTCACACTGGAGACTGTCCGAGAGCAGACTCCTCACACAGGCGACTGTCCGAGAGCAGACTCCAAACACAGGCGACTGTCCGAGAGCAGACTCCACACACTGGCGACTGTCCGAGAGCAGATTCCTCACACTGGCGACTGTCCGAGAGCAGACTCCTCACACTGGCGACTGTCCGAGAGCAGACTCCTCACACTGGCGACTGTCCGAGAGCAGAATCCTCACACAGGCGACTGTCCGAGAGCAGACTCCTCACACTGGCGACTGTCCGAGAGCAGATTCCTAACACTGGCGACTATCCGGGAGCAGACTCCTCACACTGACGACTGTCCGAGAGCAGACTCCTCACACTGGCGACTGTCCGAGAGCAGATTCCTCACACTGGCGACTGTCCAAGAGCAGACTCCTCACACTGGCGACTGTCCAGGAGCAGATTCCTAACACTGGTGACTGTCCGAGAGCAGACTCCTCACACTGGCGACTGTCCAAGAGCAGAATCATCCCTCCCACTGGCGACTGTCCGAGAGCAGACTCCTCACACTGGCGACTGTCCGAGAGCAGAATCCTCCCTCCCACTGGCGACTGTCCGAGAGCAGACTCCTCACACTGGCGACTGTCCGAGAGCAGACTCCTCACACTGGCGACTGTCCGATAGCAGACTCCTCACACTGGAGACTGTCCGAGAGCAGACTCCTCACACTGGAGACTGTCCAAAAGCAGACTCCTCACACAGGCGACTGTCCGAGAGCAGACTCCAAACACAGGCGACTGTCCGAGAGCAGACTCCACACACTGGCGACTGTCCGAGAGCAGATTCCTCACACTGGCGACTGTCCGAGAGCAGACTCCTCACACTGGCGACTGTCCGAGAGCAGACTCCTCACACTGGCGACTGTCCGAGAGCAGAATCCTCACACAGGCGACTGTCCGAGAGCAGACTCCTCACACTGGCGACTGTCCGAGAGCAGATTCCTAACACTGGCGACTATCCGGGAGCAGACTCCTCACACTGATGACTGTCCGAGAGCAGACTCCTCACACTGGCGACTGTCCGAGAGCAGATTCCTCACACTGGCGACTGTCCAAGAGCAGACTCCTCACACTGGCGACTGTCCAGGAGCAGATTCCTAACACTGGTGACTGTCCGAGAGCAGACTCCTCACACTGGCGACTGTCCAAGAGCCGAATCCTAACTCACACTGGTTGGCGACTTCCGGGAGCAGACTCCTCACACTGGCGACTACAAAAGAAGGCATTAATATTATTGTGACAATATGGACAATGAGGGTCTTATAATAAAGGTGAATGTGACGGGAGACGCGCTTAATAACACATTTATATTTCGTGGATCCTGATTGAGCAGAACAGGTTGAGCAAAATAAACTGAGATTTATTCCCTTGAAAGGCAAACACACGACAACTGCAGAATAAACTTAATAATTACACTTACGGGTAGAGAAACAGAGGATAATGTCCAGAAAGGTGCAAAGCACCAGGAAATTGACTTTTAAAATGTAGTCCAGTTGCAAATTGCCAAATAAATAGCCAGTCCAATCCTTCTGTGCATGTGCAAAGTCTTTTCTGGTTCTTTATGGGTTCGGTCTGGAATCCCCAGGGCTAACGCAATCCTGAAGCAGGGCTAGTTTCCTTGTTGCGATGTTTTTTAACCCCTTGCGTTCTGGAATCGTAGCCGCTGTACTTAGGTATTATCCGTTTGAAGAAATCAGGTAACACCAGCAGGAACAACAACAACCCAGGAATGAGGGGTACAGGCCTTTTTAAGGACAAGGGCCTGTGAAGTGTTACATTAGCCTCATCTCATTGGCAAGGAATTGTCTTCCTCCAATCAGAACCTGCCATGTCACATGGGCATATCCTACAGCCAGTTCAGGTAACTCTGAGCATGCTCAGTAAGCAGCTTGATAGCACTGCTAAATAAAAAGGGGCCACTCATTTCTGGGGACGCAACGTCTGGAGTTTGGTCCCAAGGTGTGAAATATCTAGGAGGAGTAACAGGATCTGCTACTCAGAAACATCCTGATTAAGTGACACTAAGAATCTGGGGTCTTTCATGTATGCATAACATTTGGTCCTTAATGCATTACAAAGGCAGGCAGAAACAACAGCATCCTGTCGGTACATATAAACCTGCACCAGAAAGGCACTTTATCGAAAATATATGTTTCCCTTATGACAAAGTTATATTTTTAATATGTGTGTACTTGGGGGATTACACTGAGGCGGCACCCCAAAAATCAGGGTGCTGGCTCACTCCGTTCCTAAATTAGCAGTCTTAAAAGGGGAACAGCATATAAAATTAACCCCTTCATCCCCAATATGAAATAGGGGTAACTAGCCGAGCCCACTGCTTTTATTAATGCGCTGATTAGCCCCATTTTCGCCACACCTCCCCCACTCAAAGCCCAAGGTTTGCCCTGGCCACCTCCTCTGGTGGTTGGGCTGACCGGAGGGTTTTTGAAGTCATTAGGTCTTGGGGATGGTCCTGCCGGGAGAGGCCATCAGCGTTCCCATGCTCACTGCCTTTGTTGTGCTGAATGGTGAAGTAACATTCTTGCAAGGCCAGGCTCCAGCGCAGGAGCTTGGCATTCTCTCCCGACACCCTGTGCAACCAACTTAGGGGGTTATGGTCAGTGATAACAGTGAAGTGTCTGCCATACAGAGAGGGCTGTAGCTTCTTTAGAGCCCATACTATGGCCAGACACTCCTTCTCAATAGTGGCATAGGCCACTTCTCTGGGCAGCAGCTTGCGGCTCAGGTAAACCACGGGATGCTCACTACCCCTGTCCCCCACCTGGCTGAGCAGCGCCCCAATACCGAAGTCTGAGGCATCAGTCTGCACCAGAAACTTTTTGGAATAATCTGGAGCGGCCAGTATAGGAGCGCTGGCTAGTGCAGTCTTCAAAGCCTGAAATGCAGCTTCACAGGCAGGGGACCAGACTACCAGCACAGACTGTCGCTTCTGGGTCAAGTCAGTCAGGGGTTTGGCAATGGCACTATACTGGGGAACAAACTTCCTATAGTAGCCTGCAGTGCCTAGAAACGCCATGACCTGCTTTTTGGTTTTGGGAGTGGGCCATTGCACTACTGCCTCTACCTTAGCTGGTTCTGGCTTGAGGTGCCCTCCACCCACTCTATGCCCCAGGTATAAGACTTCAGCCATCCCCACTAAGCACTTGGTGGGTTTTAAGGTGAGACCTGCCTCCCTAATCCTGGCTAGCACCGCAGCTACATGAAGTAAGTGTGATTCCCAGGAGTTACTGAACACAGCAATATCATCCAGATAAGCCCTTGCAAACCCTTGCATGCCCTCTAGCAAACGATTGACCAGGCGTTGGAAGATAGCCGGTGCATTCTTCATCCCAAATGGCATCACTAAGAACTCATAGAGGCCACTTGGGGTGATGAACGCCGACTTCTCCCGAGCCTCCTGGGTCAAAGGGATCAGCCAGTACCCTTTACTGAGATCCCTGGTGGTCAGATACCTTGCCCCCGCGAGTTCATCCAGCAACTCATCCATGCGGGGCATGGGGTAGGCATCTGAAACCGTCCCTGCATTGAGCTGCCGGTAGTCCACATAGAACCAGGTGGTCCCATCCTTCTTAGGCACTAGAACTACCGGACAAGCCCAAGGGCTCTGGGATGGTACAATTACCCCTAGGGCCAGCATCTCCTCCATCTCCCTCTCTATACTGCCCTTCACCTCTGCTGACACTCTATAAGCGTGCTTATGCAGAGGTCTCAGATCCCCTGTAAGCACTGGGTGCTCAGTGATGTGTGTCCTCCCTGGCTTGTCTGTGAACAGAGCCCTATACTGCTCTATGGTACCTCCCTGCCTAGCCTCCCCTAGGAGATCTGGCAGAGCTATGTCCTCCTTGAGCACATGGATGTGATAGACTTTGGTCCTCCCTGTCTCCCTGTATGTCCCCACATACCTCTGCACTCTCTCTGGTGACCTCCTGACCAGGCGGTGGGAGGTAGCCAGAGCATTCCTTATCCTGAATGGAACCCTGACAAACTCACAGAGGCCATTCTGAAGGCTGAAGTCTGACCCCCCCCTTTGCCTTCCTTTCTACACTGTCTGCCACCTCTGCTGATACTCCATAGATATTCTTATGCAGAGGATGCAGATCCCCTGGGAGCACAGGCTCATCTGTACTATGTGCCCTGCCCAGCTTGTCTGAGAACAGGACCCTAGGCTGCTCACCCTAGCCCCGGCTTCTGCCCCTGCCTGACTACCTCCCAGGGCCCCTAGCTCAACAAGGACCCCCCTAGGAAACCCTATCCTACCTAAGAGGCCTGGCACTGCCTGAGCTACTTCCTGAAACATGTTCCCCATTCCTGGTAACAGGTTCAGGAGCATCTGCACATAATCACCCGCTTTACCCTCTGGCTGGCAGGCGTCCCAGGGGTGGCCAAAGTCTGCCACTGCCCCTGCGGCCTCAGGTAAGGCTGCAACAGCTGGGTTCTCATGTGAGTGACCCCCTGATGCCCCACTAGTGGACTGGGGAAGGCTACCTGCAACACTTGCTGCCTACCCTCCCTGAGTCCCGCTTCTGCCCCCGTGAGAGAGTCCCGCTCTCCCGTGAGAGAGCCCCGGTCTCCCGTGAGAGCCCCGCTCTCCCGTGAGAGATCCCCGCTCTCCCGTGAGAGAGCCCCGCTCTCCCGTGAGAGAGCCCCGCTCTCCCGTGAGAGAGCCCCGCTCTCCCGTGAGAGAGCCCCGCTCTCCCGTGAGAGAGCCCCGCTCTCCCGTGAGAGATCCCCGCTCTCCCGCGAGAGAGTCCCGCTCTCCCGCGAGAGAGCCCCGCTCTCCCGCGAGAGAGCCCCGCTCTCCCGCGAGAGAGCCCCGCTCTCTCCCGCGAGAGAGCCCCGCTCTCTCCCGCGAGAGAGCCCCGCTCTCTCCCGCGAGAGAGCCCCGCTCTCTCCCGCGAGAGAGCCCCGCTCTCTCCCGCGAGAGAGCCCCGCTCTCTCCCGCGAGAGAGCCCCGCTCTCTCCCGCGAGAGAGCCCCGCTCTCTCCCGCGAGAGAGCCCCGCTCTCTCCCGCGAGAGAGCCCCGCTCTCTCCCGCGAGAGAGCCCCGCTCTCTCCCGCGAGAGAGCCCCGCTCTCTCCCGCGAGAGAGCCCCGCTCTCTCCCGCGAGAGAGCCCCGCTCTCTCCCGCGAGAGAGCCCCGCTCTCTCCCGCGAGAGAGCCCCGCTCTCTCCCGCGAGAGAGCCCCGCTCTCTCCCGCGAGAGAGCCCCGCTCTCTCCCGCGAGAGAGCCCCGCTCTCTCCCGCGAGAGAGCCCCGCTCTCTCCCGCGAGAGAGCCCCGCTCTCTCCCGCGAGAGAGCCCCGCTCTCTCCCGCGAGAGAGCCCCGCTCTCTCCCGCGAGAGAGCCCCGCTCTCTCCCGCGAGAGAGCCCCGCTCTCTCCCGCGAGAGAGCCCCGCTCTCTCCCGCGAGAGAGCCCCGCTCTCTCCCGCGAGAGAGCCCCGCTCTCTCCCGCGAGAGAGCCCCGCTCTCCCGTGAGAGAGCCCCGCTCTCCCGGGAGAGAGCCCCGCTCTCCCGGGAGAGAGCCCCGCTCTCCCGAGAGAGAGCCCCGCTCTCCCGAGAGAGAGCCCCGCTCTCCCGAGAGAGAGCCCCGCTCTCCCGAGAGAGAGCCCCGCTCTCTCCCGCGAGAGAGCCCCGCTCTCTCCCGCGAGAGAGCCCCGCTCTCTCCCGCGAGAGAGCCCCGCTCTCTCCCGCGAGAGAGCCCCGCTCTCTCCCGCGAGAGAGCCCCGCTCTCTCCCGCGAGAGAGCCCCGCTCTCTCCCGCGAGAGAGCCCCGCTCTCTCCCGCGAGAGAGCCCCGCTCTCTCCCGCGAGAGAGCCCCGCTCTCTCCCGCGAGAGAGCCCCGCTCTCTCCCGCGAGAGAGCCCCGCTCTCTCCCGCGAGAGAGCCCCGCTCTCTCCCGCGAGAGAGCCCCGCTCTCTCCCGCGAGAGAGCCCCGCTCTCTCCCGCGAGAGAGCCCCGCTCTCTCCCGCGAGAGAGCCCCGCTCTCTCCCGCGAGAGAGCCCCGCTCTCTCCCGCGAGAGAGCCCCGCTCTCTCCCGCGAGAGAGCCCCGCTCTCTCCCGCGAGAGAGCCCCGCTCTCTCCCGCGAGAGAGCCCCGCTCTCTCCCGCGAGAGAGCCCCGCTCTCCCGCGAGAGAGCCCCGCTCTCCCGTGAGAGAGCCCCGCTCTCCCGTGAGAGAGCCCCGCTCTCCCGGGAGAGAGCCCCGCTCTCCCGGGAGAGAGCCCCGCTCTCCCGGGAGAGAGCCCCGCTCTCCCGAGAGAGAGCCCCGCTCTCCCGAGAGAGAGCCCCGCTCTCCCGAGAGAGAGCCCCGCTCTCTCCCGCGAGAGAGCCCCGCTCTCTCCCGCGAGAGAGCCCCGCTCTCTCCCGCGAGAGAGCCCCGCTCTCTCCCGCGAGAGAGCCCCGCTCTCTCCCGCGAGAGAGCCCCGCTCTCTCCCGCGAGAGAGCCCCGCTCTCTCCCGCGAGAGAGCCCCGCTCTCTCCCGCGAGAGAGCCCCGCTCTCTCCCGCGAGAGAGCCCCGCTCTCTCCCGCGAGAGAGCCCCGCTCTCTCCCGCGAGAGAGCCCCGCTCTCTCCCGCGAGAGAGCCCCGCTCTCTCCCGCGAGAGAGCCCCGCTCTCTCCCGCGAGAGAGCCCCGCTCTCTCCCGCGAGAGAGCCCCGCTCTCTCCCGCGAGAGAGCCCCGCTCTCCCGTGAGAGAGCCCCGCTCTCTCCCGTGAGAGAGCCCCGCTCTCTCCCGTGAGAGAGCCCCGCTCTCCCGTGAGAGAGCCCCGCTCTCCCGTGAGAGAGCCCCGCTCTCCCGTGAGAGAGCCCCGCTCTCCCGTGAGAGAGCCCCGCTCTCCCGGGAGAGAGCCCCGCTCTCCCGGGAGAGAGCCCCGCTCTCCCGGGAGAGAGCCCCGCTCTCCCGAGAGAGAGCCCCGCTCTCCCGAGAGAGAGCCCCGCTCTCCCGTGAGAGAGCCCCGCTCTCCCGTGAGAGAGCCCCGGTCTCCCGTGACCATTATTATTATTTTACACAGCCGTCTAATGAAATACAAAGATAAGACTTTGGATGTGGTTTTGGCCCCTGAGGTTTCTCTGACCGCACCGGGAGACTGCAGACTGAAAATCTGACCGCACCGGGAGACTGCAGACTGAAAATCTGACCGCACCGGGAGACTGCAGACTGAAAATCTGACCGCCCCGGGAGACTGCAGACTGAAAATCTGACCGCACCGGGAGACTGCTGACTGAAAATCTGACCGCACCGAGAGACTGCTGACTGAAAATCTGACCGCACCGGGAGACTGCAGACTGAAAATCTGACCGCACCGGGAGACTGCTGACTGAAAATCTGACCGCACCGGGAGACTGCTGACTGAAAATCTGACCGCACCGGGAGACTGCTGACTGAAAATCTGACCGCACCGGGAGACTGCCGACTGAAAATCTGACTGCACCGGGAGACTGCTGACTGAAAATCTGACCGCACCGGGAGACTGCAGACTGAAAATCTGACTGCACCGGGAGACTGCAGACTGAAAATCTGACCGCACCGGGAGACTGCAGACTGAAAATCTGACCGCACCGGGAGACTGCAGACTGAAAATCTGACCGCCCCGGGAGACTGCAGACTGAAAATCAGACCGCACCGGGAGACTGCAGACTGAAAATCTGACCGCACCGGGAGACTGCTGACTGAAAATCTGACCGCACCGAGAGACTGCTGACTGAAAATCTGACCGCACCGGGAGACTGCAGACTGAAAATCTGACCGCACCGGGAGACTGCTGACTGAAAATCTGACCGCACCGGGAGACTGCTGACTGAAAATCTGACCGCACCGGGAGACTGCTGACTGAAAATCTGACCGCACCGGGAGACTGCCGACTGAAAATCTGACTGCACCGGGAGACTGCTGACTGAAAATCTGACCGCACCGGGAGACTGCAGACTGAAAATCTGACCGCACCGGGAGACTGCTGACTGAAAATCTGACCGGACCGGGAGACTGCTGACTGAAAATCTGACCGCACCGGGAGACTGCTGACTGAAAATCTGACCGCACCGGGAGACTGCCGACTGAAAATCTGACTGCACCGGGAGACTGCTGACTGAAAATCTGACCGCACCGGGAGACTGCTGACTGAAAATCTGACCGCACCGGGAGACTGCTGACTGAAAATCTGACCGCACCGGGAGACTGCTGACTGAAAATCTGACCGCACCGGGAGACTGCTGACTGAAAATCTGACCGCACCGGGAGACTGCTGACTGAAAATCTGACCGCACCGGGAGACTGCTGACTGAAAATCTGACCGCACCGGGAGACTGCTGACTGAAAATCTGACCGCACCGGGAGACTGCTGACTGAAAATCTGACCGCACCGGTTCATTTAGGGAAATAAACAAACAGCGGCAATTGAAAAGATCAAAGGTTACAGCAGCTACAGAAACATGTGCCCATGCATTGCCATCGTGGTTATCCTCTCCCCATAATGGGCATAGCTTACCATAGTGACAATCAATGGGTAGAGGGAGTGGGGGGGAGTTGCCCCGAGGAGGGTGGTGAAGCCTCTCGGGTGGGTAGTGAGAGGGGGATTAACCCCTTAATTACCATAGCGATTAATAACCACTAAGGTGATTAAGGGGTTACAGGCCAGTAGCAAGTTTTTATTTTTCCGTCGGTGCCCACTCAAGAGGACACAGAGGCTGAAGATGAAGACAGCCTTCATCCTGAGAGGGGTAAGTACAACTTTTATTTATTAAATGCTGACTGGGTAATGTTTTATTTTTAATGGGCAAATGCGCTATTATCCAGATTTGGATCATAAGGATTTTGTCCATAACTAAGTGTATTGGGGGGGGGTGGGGGGGGAGAAGAGACAATCAATGGTTGTGTTGGCTAGTATTTTTTGCTGTATTGTAATGTTTATTTTATTTAATTGTGAATTTTTGTTTTTTTGCATCACAAACTGGCTAGTAGTGCTTCTGCTATTTGTATGCGTGGTGATTTGTGTAGTTGCCCTGGGTCGGGTGGTTAGACCTCCCGGGTGGGTAGCTTGAGTGGGGGTTAACCCCTTAATTGAGGGTTGAGGGATAGGAAATGGGGGTATTTTTACCAGGGCAGGTGGTTAGGCCTACCGGGAAGGGTTGCAAGAGGAGTTAACCCCTTCATTAGGCAATACAAAGGTAATTAAGCAGTTAGCCCATCCTGCAACCCTCACGGGAGGCCAAACCACCCTCCCCGGGGAAACTACAGCACACCCTTCACCAACCCAATTAAAACACCAATAACCCCTTAATTACCTTAGTGGTAGTAACCGCTAAGGTAATTAAGGGATTGCTAGTGTTTTAATGGTTGGGTATCAGCCATTACTTGTTCGGGCAGAAGAGCAGGAGGAGGACAGCCTTCACCCTGGCAGGAGCAAGTAAAACATTCACCACTTTAATGTATTTTATGGTATTTGGGGGAAAGCGCTTGTTGCCATATTTGACGATCATGACATTTGCCCATTCCTTTGTGGGGGGATTTGTTGGGGGCCGTGGGTAAAGGGGATAGTTGCCCCAGGGTGGGTAGTTAGGCCTCTTGGGTGAGTAGTGGGACGGGTTAACCCTTTCATCACCATAGTGGTAGTAACTGCTACTGAAGGGGTTAACCCCTCCTGAAACTCTCCCGGTAGGCCTAACTACCCACCCTGTGGCAACTACCCCTTTCACCCACTCCCTGTACCCCCAATAAACCAGGTACTCTGGTTTAACCCCTTCATTACCTTAGTGGCTAGCCGCTAAAGTAATGAAGCTGTTTGGATTTTATTAATATAGTATTGCAGCAGGGGTCTCCGGAGCTGAACCGCATTACTTTCAGCCTGGGGGACCCCCTGCTTCCCAAGACACAGGCCCCGGTATGGGGAGCCCTAATCTCGCTGCATTGTTTAAATCTCCCACGTCATGTGACCGGGACATTTCAACATGTCGGAGATACCGGCTCCCCATACCGAGGCCTGAATCTCGGGAAGCAGGGGGTCCCCCAGCGTCACGTGATGGCCTGTTAGTGACGCGCAGGGAGAGGGACTGATTCCATGTACTCTCACTGCGCGTCCCGGAGGCTCCGGTTATAATGATGCACCGCGTGCGCGCGCTTCTGTGACGTCGCAGAGCGACATGTGCACAAGCACATTCTTCTGCGCGCGCGACTGCCGGACTAAATCTTTTTTGATTGGATGGCGGCGTCACATGACACGGCCGTCGCAACCAGAAAACACATTTGGAAACCACTTCAACTGTCGGCCCGCATTGCCGTAGCCAGCGGCGGGACAGTCGCGGTTGGTATAAGCGTTTTGAGGGGATGCACAGTATTTGTTTTGGCGCGGTGCGCGTTTGTATGATCACGACCTTAGGCCTCGCCCCTCCTGCTCGCACGACGGCGTGCGCAGCGCGAGATGGCCCTCTGGGGGGCCGGCCCCACTCCGTGCGTGCACATGGTCAAGCGTGAGAGCCGCGACCACATTCTGAAAAGTCAGAAACGTTGTCTTTTGGTGCGGCGGCCGAGCGATGGCCGCGGCGGCGGTTCAGCCAGTGAAAGCGTGTGATGTCATGGCCACGCCGCGCCTCCCCAACGCCAGTGATCTGAAGTCCTTGAAGGCTTGGGTGGAGGGCACGAGCGACGCCAGGCGCTCCTTCGCGCTCACGGGGGCCGCAGCCTGACAGCAGGGACCCCCGCTGGGGTATACTGACCGGCCATTAGTCTGGTCACAGGCAGCTGCCATCTGTATGTATGCATGTAATATGTATGTATGTAATATGTATGTATGCATGTAATATGCATGCATGTAATATGCATGCATGTAATATGTATGCATGTAATATGTATGCATGCATGTAATGTGTATGCATGTAATGTGTATGCATGTAATATGTATGCATGCATGTAATATGTATGCATGCATGTAATATGTATGTATGTAATATGTATGCGTGTAATATGTATGTATGTAATATGTATTCATGCATGTAATATGTATTTATGTAATATGTATGCGTGTAATATGTATGTATGTAATATGTATGCATGCATGTAATATGTATGCATGTAATATGTATGCATGTAATATGTATACATGCATGTAATATGTATGTATGTAATATGTATGCGTGTAATATGTATGTATGTAATATGTATGCATGCATGTAATATGTATGTGTGTAATATGTATGTATGTAATATGTATGCATGCATGTAATATGTATGTATGTAATATTTATGCATGCATGTAATATGTATGCATGTAATATGCATGCATGTAATATGTATGCATGCATGTAATATGTATGCATGCATGTAATATGTATGCATGTAATATGTATGCATGCATGTAATATGTATGCATGTAATATGTATGCATGCATGTAATATGTATGCATGTAATATGTATGTATGTAATATGTATGCATGCATGTAATATGTATGTATGTAATATGTATGCATGCATGTAATATGTATGCATGTAATATGTATGCATGCATGTAATATGTATGTATGTAATATGTATGCATGCATGTAATATGTATGCATGTAATATGTATGTAATATGTATGCATGCATGTAATATGTATGCATGTAATATGTATGCATGCATGTAATATGTATGTAATATGTATGCATGTAATTTGTATGTATGTAATATGTATGCATGCATGTAATATGTATCTATGTAATATGTATGCATGCATGTAATATGTATCTATGTAATATGTATGCATGCATGTAATATGTATGTATGATATATATATGCATGCATGTAATATGTATGTATGTAATATGCATGCATGCATGTAATATGTATGTATGTAATATGCTTTCTGTCTCTGAGGAATACTCGACAGTAAGGCTAGATATGTATGTATGTATGTATGTATGTATGTATGTATGTATGTATGTATGTATGTAATATAACAAATGAAAATATTACTGTGACACACACACACACACACACACAGTGACACACACAGTGAGACACACAGTGAGACACACAGTGAGACACACACAGTGAGACACAGTGACACACACACACACACACACACACACACACACACACAGTGTGACACACACACAATGAGACACACACACAGTGAGACACACACACACAGTGAGACACACACACACACACACACACACACAGTGAGACACACACACACACACACACACACAGTGACACACACAGTGACACACACACACACAGTGACACACACACACACAGTGACACACACACACACACAGTGACACACACACACACACACACAGTGACACACACAGTGACACACACACACACAGTGACACACACACACACACACACACACACACAGTGACACACACACACACACAGTGACACACACACACACACACACACACACACACACACACACACAGTGACACACACACACAGTGACACACACACACACACACACACACACACACACACACACACACACACACAGTGACACACACACACACACAGTGACACACACACACACAGTGACACACACACACACACACAGTGACACACACACACACACACAGTGACACACACACACACACAGTGACACACACACACACAGTGACACACACACACAGTGACACACACACACAGTGACACACACACACACAGTGACACACACCCACACAGTGACACACACACACACACACACACACACACAGTGGCACACACACACAGTGGCACACACACACACACACACACACACACACACACAGTGACACACACACACACACACAGTGACACACACACACAGTGACACACCTTGCAGCTCTGCACCAGTTGCTGCTGTGCAGCAGGGTTCTTGTTGCTGGAAGACGCGTTCTGCGCAGCTGCAATAGTCTGCGTGGCCGAGGCTGCAGCTTGTCTCGCTGCGTGCTGGGGGCAGAGGGAGAGGGGAACAGTGAGACCCAAACCCCCGCGAGACCCCCCCTTCCCAAGCACCACCCCCCTCCTCTAACTCATACCCCCCCTTCCCAAGCACCACCCCCCTCCTCTAACTCATACCCCCCCTTCCCAAGCACCACCCCCTCCTCTAACTCATACCCCCCCTTCCCAAGCACCACCCCCCTCCTCTAACTCATACCCCCCCTTCCCAAGCACCACCCCTCTCCTCTAACTCATACCCCCCCTTCCCAAGCACCACCCCCTCCTCTAACTCATACCCCCCTTCCCAAGCACCACCCCCCTCCTCTAACTCATACCCCCCTTCCCAAGCACCACCCCCTCCTCTAACTCATACCCCCCCTTCCCAAGCACCACCCCCCTCCTCTAACTCATACCCCCCCTTCCCAAGCACCACCCCCCTCCTCTAACTCATACCCCCCCTTCCCAAGCACCACCCCCCTCCTCTAACTCATACCCCCCCTTCCCAAGCACCACCCCCCTCCTCTAACTCATACCCCTCGCTGTTACACCCCGGCCCCCTCCCCTAACTCATACCCCCTCCAGCTGTTACACCCTGTCCCCCTCCTCTAACTCATACCCCCCCGTGTTACACCCCGTCCCCCTCCTCTAACTCATACCCCCTCCTGCTGTTACACCCCGTCCCCCTCCTCTAACTCATACCCCCTCCCGCTGTTACACCCCGTCCCCTCCCCTAACTCATACCCCCGCTGTTACACCCCGTCCCCTCCCATGACTCATACCCCCGCTGTTACACCCCGGCCCCCTCCCCTAACTCATACCCCCGCTGTTACACCCCATCCCCCCTCTAACTCATACCCCCTCCCGCTGTTACACCTCATCCCCCTCCTCTACCTCATACCCCCCGCTGTTACACCCCATCCCCCTCCTCTAACTCATACCCCCTCCAGCTGTTACACCCTGTCCCCCTCCTCTAACTCATACCCCCTCCCGCTGTTACACCCCGTCCCCTCCCCTAACTCATACCCCCGCTGTTACACCCCGTCCCCTCCCATAACTCATACCCCCCCGCTGTTACACCCCGGCCCCCTCCCCTAACTCATACCCCCGCTGTTACACCTCATCCCCCTCCTCTAACTCATACCCCCCCGCTGTTACACCCTGTCCCCCTCCTGTACCTCATACCCCCCGCTGTTACACCCCGGCCCCCTCCCCTAACTCATACCCCCGCTGTTACACCCCGTCCCCCCTCTAACTCATACCCCCTCCCGCTGTTACACCTCATCCCCCTCCTCTACCTCATACCCCCTCCCGCTGTTACACCCTGTCCCCCTCCTCTACCTCATACCCCCTGCTGTTACACCCCGTCCCCCTCCTCTACCTCATACCCCCCGCTGTTGCACCCCGTCCCCCTCCTCTAACTCATACCCCCCGCTGTTGCACCCCGTCCCCCTCCTCTAACTCATACCCTCCCGCTGTTGCACCCCGTCCCCCTCCTCTAACTCATACCCTCCCGCTGTTACACCCCGTCCCCCTCCTCTACCTCATACCCCCCGCTGTTACACCCCGTCCCCCTCCTCTAACTCATACCCTCCCGCTGTTACACACTGTCCCCCTCCTCTAACTCATACCCCCCACTAATACACCCCGGCCCCCTCCTCTAACTCATACCCTCCCGCTGTTACACACCGCCCCCTCCTCTAACTCATACCCCCGCTGTTGCACCCCGTCCCCCTCCTCTAACTCATACCCTCCCGCTGTTACACACTGTCCCCCTCCTCTAACGCATACCCCCCACTAATACACCCCGGCCCCCTCCTCTAACTCATACCCTCCCGCTGTTACACACCGCCCCCTCCTCTAACTCATACCCCCCCGCTGTTACACCCCGTCCCCCTCCTCTAACTCATACCCCCGCTGTTACACACCGCCCCCTCCTCTAACTCATACCCTCCCGCTGTTGCACCCCGTCCCCCTCCTCTAACTCATACCCTCCCGCTGTTACACCCCGTCCCCCTCCTCTACCTCATACCCCCCGCTGTTACACCCCGTCCCCCTCCTCTAACTCATACCCCCCGCTGTTACACCCCGTCCCCCTCCTCTAACTCATACCCTCCCGCTGTTACACCCCGTCCCCCTCCTCTAACGCATACCATTCCCGCTGTTACATCCCGTCCCCCTCCTCTAACTCATACCCTCCCGCTGTTACACACTGTCCCCCTCCTCTAACTCATACCCCCCACTAATACACCCCGGCCCCCTCCTCTAACTCATACCCCCCGCTGTTACACCCCGCCCCCCTCCTCTAACTCATACCCCCCCGCTGTTACACCCAGTCCCCTCCTCTAACTTATACCCCCGCTGTTACACCCCGTCCCCCTCCTCTACCTCATACCTCCCGCTGTTACACCCCGACCCCCTCCTCTAACTCATACCTCCCGCTGTTACACCCCGTCCCCCTCCTCTAACTCATACGCCCTCCCGCTGTTACACACCGCCCCCTTCCTCTACCTCATACCCCCCGCTGTTACACCCCGTCCCCCTCCTCTACCTCATACCCCCCGCTGTTACACCCCGTCCCCCTCCTCTAACTCATACCCCCCGCTGTTACACACCGCCCCCTTCCTCTACCTCATACCCCCCGCTGTTACACCCCGTCCCCCTCCTCTACCTCATACCCCCCCGCTGTTACACCCCGTCCCCCTCCTCTACCTCATACCCCCCGCTGTTACACCCCGTCCCCCTCCTCTAACTCATACCCTCCCGCTGTTACACACTGTCCCCCTCCTCTAACTCATACCCCCCACTAATACACCCCGGCCCCCTCCTCTAACTCATACCCGTCCGCTGTTACACACCGCCCCCTCCTCTAACTCATACCCCCCCGCTGTTACACCCCGTCCCCCTCCTCTAACTCATACCCCCGCTGTTACACACCGCCCCCTCCTCTAACTCATACCCTCCCGCTGTTGCACCCCGTCCCCCTCCTCTAACTCATACCCTCCCGCTGTTACACCCCGTCCCCCTCCTCTACCTCATACCCCCCGCTGTTACACCCCGTCCCCCTCCTCTAACTCATACCCCCCGCTGTTACACCCCGTCCCCCTCCTCTAACTCATACCCTCCCGCTGTTACACCCCGTCCCCCTCCTCTAACGCATACCATTCCCGCTGTTACATCCCGTCCCCCTCCTCTAACTCATACCCTCCCGCTGTTACACACTGTCCCCCTCCTCTAACTCATACCCCCCACTAATACACCCCGGCCCCCTCCTCTAACTCATACCCCCCGCTGTTACACCCCGCCCCCCTCCTCTAACTCATACCCCCCCGCTGTTACACCCAGTCCCCTCCTCTAACTTATACCCCCGCTGTTACACCCCGTCCCCCTCCTCTACCTCATACCTCCCGCTGTTACACCCCGACCCCCTCCTCTAACTCATACCTCCCGCTGTTACACCCCGTCCCCCTCCTCTAACTCATACGCCCTCCCGCTGTTACACACCGCCCCCTTCCTCTACCTCATACCCCCCGCTGTTACACCCCGTCCCCCTCCTCTACCTCATACCCCCCGCTGTTACACCCCGTCCCCCTCCTCTAACTCATACCCCCCGCTGTTACACACCGCCCCCTTCCTCTACCTCATACCCCCCGCTGTTACACCCCGTCCCCCTCCTCTACCTCATACCCCCCGCTGTTACACCCCGTCCCCCTCCTCTACCTCATACCCCCCGCTGTTACACCCCGTCCCCCTCCTCTACCTCATACCCCCCGCTGTTACACCCCGTCCCCCTCCTCTAACTCATACCCCCCCACTGTTATACCCCGCCCCCTCCTCTAACTCATACCCCCCCACTGTTATACCCCGCCCCCCTCCCCTAACTTATACCCCCCCACTGTTATACCCCGCCCCCCTCCCCTAACTTATACCCCCCCGCTGCTACATCCCGTTCCCTGCAGCTCAGGACGTTTCCACAGGGAATAATCCTCCTGTCAGTGACATGATCACATTGATCGTGTGACACGTTACGTGATCTCCTGGCTGATCTCCTGGCTGATCTCCTGGCTGATCTCCTGGCTGATCTCCTGGCTGATCTCCTCGCTCACCTCCAGCTTGTGCACCAGCTTCTTCTTGATTGCGTTCTGTGCGGCTGCGTTGGTCGCAATGCGCAGTCCTTCTGCCGCCTCGCGCAGCTTCTGCTGCTGCTCTTCACTGTCAGGGTGAGCTGCCGCGCCCTGCGGATAGAGCACGGGTCATACATACCCAAAAAACAGAGGAACGAGGACCAGGAGCACCCCAAAACCAGGGACTACCCAAAAACCCGGGGAGAGAGACTAGGAGGCAAGCCAAAACCAAAGAACTGAAAAAGTACAGCCAGAAAACTGATATTAGTTGGAGAGAGAGCGCAGACACACACGCGCACACACGTGCACACACGCACGCACACACGCACACACACGCACGCGCGCACACACGCACACACACGCACGCGCGCGCACACACACACACACGCACACACTTACCTTGGCTGCCTCCACCATACGCGCGGTTGCGTCTGCCAGTAGTTTCGCTGCGCTCAGCAGTTTGCGAGAGTTCTCCAGGTCGGTTTCACGCTCGGCGTCGGCTTTAATGGCACCCACAAGGTCTGACGTGGCCTGAGCCAGGATCCGAGCCTGACGCACCATCTCCCCTGTACAGAACACCCAGGGAGGTGAGGACACGGTGTGCAAGGAAGAGTCAACAGGAAGGAGAGGGGACACGGTGTGCAAGAGGAGAGTCAACAGGAAGGAGAGGGGACATGGTGTGCAAGAGGAGAGTCATCAGGGAGGTGAGGGGACACAGTGTGCAAGAGAAGAGACATCAGAGAGGTGAAGGGACACGGTGTGCAAGAGGAGAGTCAACAGGAAGGAGAGGGGACACGGTGTGCAAGAGGAGAGTCATCAGGGAGGTGAGGGGACACAGTGTGCAAGAGAAGAGACATCAGAGAGGTGAAGGGACACGGTGTGCAAGAGGAGAGTCAACAGGGAGGTGAGGGGACACGGTGTGCAAGGAAGAGTCAACAGGAAGGAGAGGGGACACGGTGTGCAAGAGGAGAGTCAACAGGGAGGTGAGGGGACACGGTGTGCAAGGAAGAGTCAACAGGAAGGAGAGGGGACACGGTGTGCAAGAGGAGAGTCAACAGGAAGGAGAGGGGACACGGTGTGCAAGAGGAGAGTCATCAGGGAGGTGAGGGGACACAGTGTGCAAGAGAAGAGACATCAGAGAGGTGAAGGGACACGGTGTGCAAGAGGAGAGTCAACAGGAAGGAGAGGGGACACGGTGTGCAAGAGGAGAGTCATCAGGGAGGTGAGGGGACACAGTGTGCAAGAGAAGAGACATCAGAGAGGTGAAGGGACACGGTGTGCAAGAGGAGAGTCAACAGGGAGGTGAGGGGACACGGTGTGCAAGGAAGAGTCAACAGGAAGGAGAGGGGACACGGTGTGCAAGAGGAGAGTCAACAGGGAGGTGAGGGGACACGGTGTGCAAGGAAGAGTCAACAGGAAGGAGAGGGGACACGGTGTGCAAGAGGAGAGTCAACAGGAAGGAGAGGGGACACGGTGTGCAAGAGGAGAGTCATCAGGGAGGTGAGGGGACACAGTGTGCAAGAGAAGAGACATCAGAGAGGTGAAGGGACACGGTGTGCAAGAGGAGAGTCAACAGGGAGGTGAGGGGACACGGTGTGCAAGAGGAGAGTCAACAGGGAGGTGAGGGGACACGGTGTGCAAGAGGAGAGTCAACAGGAAGGAGAGGGGACACGGTGTGCAAGAGGAGAGTCATCAAGGAGGTGAGGGGACACGGTGTGCAAGAGAAGAGACATCAGGGAGGTGAAGGGACACGGTGTGCAAGAGGAGAGTCAACAGGGAGGTGAGGGGACACGGTGTGCAAGGAAGAGTCAACAGGAAGGAGAGGGGACACGGTGTGCAAGAGGAGAGTCATCAGGGAGGTGAGGGGACACGGTGTGCAAGGGGAGAGTAACAGGAAGGTGAAGGGACACGGTGTGCAAGAGGAGAGTCATCAGGGAGGTGAGGGGACACGGTGTGCAAGGAAGAGTCATCAGGGAGGTGAGGGGACACGGTGTGCAAGAGGAGAGTCAACAGGGAGGTGAGGGGACACGGTGTGCAAGGGGAGAGTAACAGGAAGGTGAAGGGACACGGTGTGCAAGAGGAGAGTCATCAGGGAGGTGAGGGGACACGGTGTGCAAGGAAGAGTCATCAGGGAGGTGAGGGGACACGGTGTGCAAGGAAGAGTCATCAGGGAGGTGAGGGGACACGGTGTGCAAGAGGAGAGTCATCAGGGAGGTGAGGGGACACGGTGTGCAAGGGGAGAGTAACAGGAAGGTACACAGTGAGGAACCCTGTGTATCTCTGACCGTGCCGCACAATGAGGACGCCCGGGAGTAGAGATGGAGGGGGGACACGCAGCAGACACCTGGAGGGGGGCACGCACAGCAGACACCGTGGGGGGGGGGGGGAGGGGCACGAGCAGCCGATGGCGGGCCCATGCAGTAGACATTGAAGAGTGGGGTTGCGGGGGGGGTGGGGGGGGACACACACAGCACACTGACCAGCATCTCCCATGGAGCTGAAGATGTTCTCGGTCACATTAAGGATGGTGTCGGTGGCCTGATCATATCTCCCGGTGGATGGTCCCCCTGTAGCATGCTTCTTAATGTGCTGAAGCAGATCGTTCAGCGCCTGAGTCACCGACGTGGCTGCTACTCCCACTGCCTTCAGGAGCTCAGGATTCCCCGTGGCCGCCTCTGAAGATTCCACGCAGCCTTCCACTGACTTGGCCACCTGCTTCCCGGCCTCCAGCAGCTGCTCCTGGCACACGGGGGAACTGATCGTGGGAGCGACCACCTGAGGGTCAGGAAGACTAGGTCAGGACTGGACCGGCCCAACACGCTGTTACCACACGTTGCAAATGTACTGTGAGGACCCCCGTGTGTCTCAGCCCCCGCTGCACAGTGACACCCCCGTGTGTCTCAGCCCCCGCTGCACAGTGACACCCCCGTGTGTCTCAGCCCCCGCTGCACAGTGACACCCCCGTGTGTCTCAGCCCCCGCTGCACAGTGACACCCCCGTGTGTCTCAGCCCCCGCTGCACAGCGACACCCCCGTGTATCTCAGCCCCCGCTGCACAGTGACACCCCCGTGTGTCTGAGCCCCCGCTGCACAGTGACACCCCCGTGTGTCTCAGCCCCCGCTGCACAGTGACACCCCCGTGTGTCTCAGCCCCCGCTGCACAGTGACACCCCCGTGTGTCTCAGCCCCCGCTGCACAGTGACACCCCCGTGTGTCTCAGCCCCCGCTGCACAGTGACACCCCCGTGTATCTCAGCCCCCGCTGCACAGTGACACCCCCGTGTGTCTCAGCCCCCGCTGCACAGTGACACCCCCGTGTGTCTCAGCCCCCGCTGCACAGTGACACCCCCGTGTGTCTCAGCCCCCGCTGCACAGTGACACCCCCGTGTGTCTCAGCCCCCGCTGCACAGTGACACCCCCGTGTGTCTCAGCCCCCGCTGCACAGTGACACCCCCGTGTGTCTCAGCCCCCGCTGCACAGTGACACCCCCGTGTATCTCAGCCCCCGCTGCACAGTGACACCCCCGTGTGTCTCAGCCCCCGCTGCACAGTGACACCCCCGTGTGTCTCAGCCCCCGCTGCACAGTGACACCCCCGTGTGTCTCAGCCCCCGCTGCACAGTGACACCCCCGTGTGTCTCAGCCCCCGCTGCACAGTGACACCCCCGTGTATCTCAGCCCCCGCTGCACAGTGACACCCCCGTGTGTCTCAGCCCCCGCTGCACAGTGACACCCCCGTGTGTCTCAGCCCCCGCTGCACAGTGACACCCCCGTGTGTCTCAGCCCCCGCTGCACAGTGACACCCCCGTGTGTCTCAGCCCCCGCTGCACAGTGACACCCCCGTGTGTCTCAGCCCCCGCTGCACAGTGACACCCCCGTGTGTCTCAGCCCCCGCTGCACAGTGACACCCCCGTGTGTCTCAGCCCCCGCTGCACAGTGACACCCCCGTGTGTCTCAGCCCCCGCTGCACAGTGACACCCCCGTGTGTCTCAGCCCCCGCTGCACAGTGACACCCCCGTGTGTCTCAGCCCCCGCTGCACAGTGACACCCCCGTGTGTCTCAGCCCCCGCTGCACAGTGACACCCCCGTGTGTCTCAGCCCCCGCTGCACAGTGACACCCCCGTGTGTCTCAGCCCCCGCTGCACAGTGACACCCCCGTGTGTCTCAGCCCCCGCTGCACAGTGACACCCCCGTGTGTCTCAGCCCCCGCTGCACAGTGACACCCCCGTGTGTCTCAGCCCCCGCTGCACAGTGACACCCCCGTGTATCTCAGCCCCCCGCTGCACAGTGACACCCCCGTGTGTCTCAGCCCCCGCTGCACAGTGACACCCCCGTGTGTCTCAGCCCCCGCTGCACAGTGACACCCCCGTGTGTCTCAGCCCCCGCTGCACAGTGACACCCCCGTGTGTCTCAGCCCCCGCTGCACAGTGACACCCCCGTGTGTCTCAGCCCCCGCTGCACAGTGACACCCCCGTGTGTCTCAGCCCCCGCTGCACAGTGACACCCCCGTGTATCTCAGCCCCCGCTGCAGTGACACCCCCGTGTGTCTCAGCCCCCGCTGCACAGTGACACCCCCGTGTATCTCAGCCCCCGCTGCACAGTGACACCCCCGTGTGTCTCAGCCCCCGCTGCACAGTGACACCCCCGTGTGTCTCAGCCCCCGCTGCACAGTGACACCCCCGTGTGTCTCAGCCCCCGCTGCACAGTGACACCCCCGTGTGTCTCAGCCCCCGCTGCACAGTGACACCCCCGTGTATCTCAGCCCCCGCTGCAGTGACACCCCCGTGTATCTCAGCCCCCGCTGCACAGTGACACCCCCGTGTATCTCAGCCCCCGCTGCACAGTGACACCCCCGTGTGTCTCAGCCCCCGCTGCACAGTGACACCCCCGTGTGTCTCAGCCCCCGCTGCACAGTGACACCCCCGTGTGTCTCAGCCCCCGCTGCAGTGACACCCCCGTGTATCTCAGCCCCCGCTGCACAGTGACACCCCCGTGTGTCTCAGCCCCCGCTGCACAGTGACACCCCCGTGTGTCTCAGCCCCCGCTGCACAGTGACACCCCCGTGTGTCTCAGCCCCCGCTGCACAGTGACACCCCCGTGTGTCTCAGCCCCCGCTGCACAGTGACACCCCGTGTGTCTCAGCCCCCGCTGCACAGTGACACCCCCGTGTGTCTCAGCCCCCGCTGCACAGTGACACCCCCGTGTGTCTCAGCCCCCGCTGCACAGTGACACCCCGTGTATCTCAGCCCCCGCTGCACAGTGACACCCCCGTGTCTCAGCCCCCGCTGCACAGTGACACCCCCGTGTGTCTCAGCCCCCGCTGCACAGTGACACCCCCGTGTGTCTCAGCCCCCGCTGCACAGTGACACCCCCGTGTGTCTCAGCCCCCGCTGCACAGTGACACCCCCGTGTATCTCAGCCCCCGCTGCACAGTGACACCCCCGTGTGTCTCAGCCCCCGCTGCACAGTGACACCCCCGTGTATCTCAGCCCCCGCTGCACAGTGACACCCCCGTGTGTCTCAGCCCCCGCTGCACAGTGACACCCCCGTGTGTCTCAGCCCCCGCTGCACAGTGACACCCCCGTGTGTCTCAGCCCCCGCTGCACAGTGACACCCCCGTGTGTCTCAGCCCCCGCTGCACAGTGACACCCCCGTGTGTCTCAGCCCCCGCTGCACAGTGACACCCCCGTGTGTCTCAGCCCCCGCTGCACAGTGACACCCCCGTGTGTCTCAGCCCCCGCTGCACAGTGACACCCCCGTGTGTCTCAGCCCCCGCTGCACAGTGACACCCCCGTGTGTCTCAGCCCCCGCTGCACAGTGACACCCCCGTGTGTCTCAGCCCCCGCTGCACAGTGACACCCCCCGGTGTCTCAGCCCCCGCTGCACAGTGACACCCCCGTGTGTCTCAGCCCCCGCTGCAGTGACACCCCCGTGTTCTCAGCCCCCGCTGCACAGTGACACCCCCGTGTGTCTCAGCCCCCGCTGCACAGTGACACCCCCGTGTGTCTCAGCCCCCGCTGCACAGTGACACCCCCGTGTGTCTCAGCCCCCGCTGCACAGTGACACCCCCGTGTGTCTCAGCCCCCGCTGCACAGTGACACCCCCGTGTGTCTCAGCCCCCGCTGCACAGTGACACCCCCGTGTGTCTCAGCCCCCGCTGCACAGTGACACCCCCGTGTGTCTCAGCCCCCGCTGCACAGTGACACCCCCGTGTGTCTCAGCCCCCGCTGCACAGTGACACCCCCGTGTGTCTCAGCCCCCGCTGCACAGTGACACCCCCGTGTGTCTCAGCCCCGCTGCACAGTGACACCCCGTGTGTCTCAGCCCCCGCTGCACAGTGACACCCCCGTGTATCTCAGCCCCCGCTGCACAGTGACACCCCCGTGTATCTCAGCCCCCGCTGCACAGTGACACCCCCGTGTGTCTCAGCCCCCGCTGCACAGTGACACCCCCGTGTGTCTCAGCCCCCGCTGCACAGTGACACCCCCGTGTATCTCAGCCCCCGCTGCACAGTGACACCCCCGTGTGTCTCAGCCCCCGCTGCACAGTGACACCCCCGTGTGTCTCAGCCCCCGCTGCACAGTGACACCCCCGTGTGTCTCAGCCCCCGCTGCACAGTGACACCCCCGTGTGTCTCAGCCCCCGCTGCACAGTGACACCCCCGTGTATCTCAGCCCCGCTGCACAGTGACACCCCCGTGTGTCTCAGCCCCCGCTGCACAGTGACACCCCCGTGTGTCTCAGCCCCCGCTGCACAGTGACACCCCCGTGTGTCTCAGCCCCCGCTGCACAGTGACACCCCCGTGTATCTCAGCCCCCGCTGCACAGTGACACCCCCGTGTGTCTCAGCCCCCGCTGCACAGTGACACCCCCGTGTGTCTCAGCCCCCGCTGCACAGTGACACCCCCGTGTGTCTCAGCCCCCGCTGCACAGTGACACCCCCGTGTGTCTCAGCCCCCGCTGCACAGTGACACCCCCGTGTGTCTCAGCCCCCGCTGCACAGTGACACCCCCGTGTGTCTCAGCCCCCGCTGCACAGTGACACCCCCGTGTGTCTCAGCCCCCGCTGCACAGTGACACCCCCGTGTGTCTCAGCCCCCGCTGCACAGTGACACCCCCGTGTATCTCAGCCCCCGCTGCACAGTGACACCCCCGTGTGTCTCAGCCCCCGCTGCACAGTGACACCCCCGTGTGTCTCAGCCCCCGCTGCACAGTGACACCCCCGTGTGTCTCAGCCCCCGCTGCACAGTGACACCCCCGTGTATCTCAGCCCCCGCTGCACAGTGACACCCCCGTGTGTCTCAGCCCCCGCTGCACAGTGACACCCCCGTGTATCTCAGCCCCCGCTGCAGTGACACCCCCGTGTGTCTCAGCCCCCGCTGCACAGTGACACCCCCGTGTCTCTCAGCCCCCGCTGCACAGTGACACCCCCGTGTATCTCAGCCCCCGCTGCACAGTGACACCCCCGTGTGTCTCAGCCCCCGCTGCACAGTGACACCCCCGTGTATCTCAGCCCCCGCTGCACAGTGACACCCCCGCTGCACAGTGACACCCCCGTGTGTCTCAGCCCCCGCTGCACAGTGACACCCCCGTGTGTCTCAGCCCCCGCTGCACAGTGACACCCCCGTGTGTCTCAGCCCCCGCTGCACAGTGACACCCCCGTGTGTCTCAGCCCCCGCTGCACAGTGACACCCCCCGTGTATCTCAGCCCCCGCTGCACAGTGACACCCCCGTGTGTCTCAGCCCCCGCTGCACAGTGACACCCCCCGTGTGTCTCAGCCCCCGCTGCACAGTGACGGACTCGCCCCCGTGAAGCTGCACCCCCGGTCTAGCCCCGACAGTGACACCCCCGTGTGTCTCAGCCCCCGCTGCACAGTGACACCCCCGTGTGTCTCAGCCCCCGCTGCACAGTGACACCCCCCGTGTGTCTCAGCCCCCGCTGCACAGTGACACCCCCGTGTGTCTCAGCCCCCGCTGCACAGTGACACCCCCGTGTGTCTCAGCCCCCGCTGCACAGTGACACCCCCGTGTGTCTCAGCCCCCGCTGCACAGTGACACCCCCGTGTGTCTCAGCCCCCGCTGCACAGTGACACCCCCGTGTGTCTCAGCCCCCGCTGCACAGTGACACCCCCGTGTGTCTCAGCCCCCGCTGCACAGTGACACCCCCGTGTGTCTCAGCCCCCGCTGCACAGTGACACCCCCGTGTGTCTCAGCCCCCGCTGCACAGTGACACCCCCGTGTGTCTCAGCCCCCGCTGCACAGTGACACCCCCGTGTGTCTCAGCCCCCGCTGCACAGTGACACCCCCGTGTGTCTCAGCCCCCGCTGCACAGTGACACCCCCGTGTGTCTCAGCCCCCGCTGCACAGTGACACCCCCGTGTGTCTCAGCCCCCGCTGCACAGTGACACCCCCGTGTGTCTCAGCCCCGCTGCACAGTGACACCCCCGTGTGTCTCAGCCCCCGCTGCACAGTGACACCCCCGTGTGTCTCAGCCCCCGCTGCACAGTGACACCCCCGTGTGTCTCAGCCCCCGCTGCACAGTGACACCCCCCGTGTGTCTCAGCCCCGCTGCACAGTGACACCCCCCGTGTGTCTCAGCCCCCGCTGCACAGTGACACCCCCCGTGTGTCTCAGCCCCCGCTGCACAGTGACACCCCCGTGTGTCTCAGCCCCCGCTGCACAGTGGACACCCCCGTGTGTCTCAGCCCCCGCTGCACAGTGACACCCCCGTGTGTCTCAGCCCCCGCTGCACAGTGACACCCCCGTGTGTCTCAGCCCCCGCTGCACAGTGGACACCCCCGTGTGTCTCAGCCCCCGCTGCACAGTGACACCCCCGTGTGTCTCAGCCCCCGCTGCACAGTGACACCCCCGTGTGTCTCAGCCCCCGCTGCACAGTGACACCCCCGTGTGTCTCAGCCCCCGCTGCACAGTGACACCCCCCGTGTGTCTCAGCCCCCGCTGCACAGTGACACCCCCGTGTGTCTCAGCCCCCGCTGCACAGTGACACCCCCGTGTGTCTCAGCCCCCGCTGCACAGTGACAACCCCCGTGTGTCTCAGCCCCCGCTGCACAGTGACACCCCCGTGTGTCTCAGCCCCCGCTGCACAGTGACACCCCCGTGTGTCTCAGCCCCCCGCTGCACAGTGACACCCCCGTGTGTCTCAGCCCCCGCTGCACAGTGACACCCCCGTGTGTCTCAGCCCCCGCTGCACAGTGACACCCCCGTGGTATCTCAGCCCCCGCTGCACAGTGACCACCCCCGTGTGTCTCAGCCCCCGCTGCACAGTGACACCCCCGTGTGTCTCAGCCCCCGCTGCACAGTGACACCCCCGTGTGTCTCAGCCCCCGCTGCACAGTGACACCCCCGTGTGTCTCAGCCCCCGCTGCACAGTGGACACCCCCGTGTGTCTCAGCCCCCGCTGCACAGTGACACCCCCGTGTGTCTCAGCCCCCGCTGCACAGTGACACCCCCGTGTGTCTCAGCCCCCGCTGCACAGTGACACCCCCGTGTGTCTCAGCCCCCCGCTGCACAGTGACACCCCCGTGTGTCTCAGCCCCCGCTGCACAGTGACACCCCCGTGTGTCTCAGCCCCCGCTGCACAGTGACACCCCCGTGTGTCTCAGCCCCCGCTGCACAGTGACACCCCCGTGTGTCTCAGCCCCCGCTGCACAGTGACACCCCCGTGTGTCTCAGCCCCCGCTGCACAGTGACACCCCCGTGTATCTCAGCCCCCGCTGCACAGTGACACCCCGTGTGTCTCAGCCCCCGCTGCACAGTGACACCCCCCGTGTGTCTCAGCCCCCGCTGCACAGTGACACCCCCGTGTGTCTCAGCCCCCGCTGCACAGTGACACCCCCCGTGTGTCTCAGCCCCCGCTGCACAGTGACACCCCCGTGTGTCTCAGCCCCCGCTGCACCAGTGACACCCCCCGTGTGTCTCAGCCCCCCGGCCTTGCACAGTGACACCCCCCGTGTGTCTCAGCCCCCGCTGCACAGTGACACCCCCGTGTGTCTCAGCCCCCGCTGCACAGTGACACCCCCGTGTGTCTCAGCCCCCGCTGCACAGTGACACCCCCGTGTGTCTCAGCCCCCGCTGCACAGTGACACCCCCGTGTGTCTCAGCCCCCGCTGCACAGTGACACCCCCGTGTGTCTCAGCCCCCGCTGCACAGTGACACCCCCGTGTGTCTCAGCCCCCGCTGCACAGTGACACCCCCGTGTGTCTCAGCCCCCGCTGCACAGTGACACCCCCGTGTGTCTCAGCCCCCGCTGCACAGTGACACCCCCGTGTGTCTCAGCCCCCGCTGCACAGTGACACCCCCGTGTATCTCAGCCCCCGCTGCACAGTGACACCCCCCGTGTGTCTCAGCCCCCGCTGCACAGTGACACCCCCGTGTGTCTCAGCCCCCGCTGCACAGTGACACCCCCGTGTGTCTCAGCCCCCCGCTGCACAGTGACACCCCCGTGTGTCTCAGCCCCCGCTGCACAGTGACACCCCCGTGTGTCTCAGCCCCCGCTGCACAGTGACACCCCCGTGTGTCTCAGCCCCCGCTGCACAGTGACACCCCCGTGTGTCTCAGCCCCCGCTGCACAGTGACACCCCCGTGTATCTCAGCCCCCGCTGCACAGTGACACCCCCGTGTGTCTCAGCCCCCGCTGCACAGTGACACCCCCGTGTGTCTCAGCCCCCGCTGCACAGTGACACCCCCCGTGTGTCTCAGCCCCCGCTGCACAGTGACACCCCCGTGTGTCCTCAGCCCCCGCTGCACAGTGACACCCCCGTGTGTCTCAGCCCCCGCTGCACAGTGACACCCCGTGTGTCTCAGCCCCCGCTGCACAGTGACACCCCCGTGTATCTCAGCCCCCGCTGCACAGTGACACCCCCGTGTGTCTCAGCCCCCGCTGCACAGTGACACCCCCGTGTCTCTCAGCCCCCGCTGCACAGTGACACCCCCGTGTGTCTCGCCCCCCCCGGGTCTCAGCCCCCGCTGCACAGTGACACCCCCGTGTGTCTCAGCCCCCGCTGCACAGTGACACCCCCGTGTGTCTCAGCCCCCGCTGCACAGTGACACCCCCGTGTGTCTCAGCCCCCGCTGCACAGTGACACCCCCGTGTGTCTCAGCCCCCGCTGCACAGTGACACCCCCGTGTATCTCAGCCCCCGCTGCACAGTGACACCCCCGTGTGTCTCAGCCCCCCCCGCTGCACAGTGACACCCCCGTGTGTCTCAGCCCCCGCTGCACAGTGACACCCCCGTGTGTCTCAGCCCCCGCTGCACAGTGACACCCCCGTGTGTCTCAGCCCCCGCTGCACAGTGACACCCCCCGTGTGTCTCAGCCCCCGCTGCACAGTGACACCCCCGTGTGTCTCAGCCCCCGCTGCACAGTGACACCCCCGTGTGTCTCAGCCCCCGCTGCACAGTGACACCCCCGTGTGTCTCAGCCCCCGCTGCACAGTGACACCCCCGTGTGTCTCAGCCCCCGCTGCACAGTGACACCCCCGTGTGTCTCAGCCCCCGCTGCACAGTGACACCCCCGTGTAGTCTCAGCCCCCGCTGCACAGTGACACCCCCGTGTGTCTCAGCCCCCGCTGCCACAGTGACACCCCGTGTGTCTCAGCCCCCGCTGCACAGTGACACCCCCGTGTGTCTCAGCCCCCGCTGCACAGTGACACCCCCCGTGTATCTCAGCCCCCGCTGCACAGTGACACCCCCGTGTGTCTCAGCCCCCGCTGCACAGTGACACCCCCGTGTGTCTCAGCCCCCGCTGCACAGTGACACCCCGTGTGTCTCAGCCCCCGCTGCACAGTGACACCCCCGTGTGTCTCAGCCCCCGCTGCACAGTGACACCCCCGTGTGTCTCAGCCCCCGCTGCACAGTGACACCCCCGTGTGTCTCAGCCCCCGCTGCACAGTGACACCCCCGTGTGTCTCAGCCCCCGCTGCACAGTGACACCCCCGTGTGTCTCAGCCCCCCGCTGCACAGTGACACCCCCGTGTGTCTCAGCCCCCGCTGCACAGTGACACCCCCGTGTGTCTCAGCCCCCGCTGCACAGTGACACCCCCGTGTGTCTCAGCCCCCGCTGCACAGTGACACCCCCGTGTGTCTCAGCCCCCGCTGCACAGTGACACCCCCCGTGTGTCTCAGCCCCCGCTGCACAGTGACACCCCCGTGTATCTCAGCCCCCGCTGCACAGTGACACCCCCGTGTGTCTCAGCCCCCGCTGCACAGTGACACCCCCGTGTGTCTCAGCCCCCGCTGCACAGTGACACCCCCGTGTATCTCAGCCCCCGCTGCACAGTGACACCCCCGTGTGTCTCAGCCCCCGCTGCACAGTGACACCCCCGTGTGTCTCAGCCCCCGCTGCACAGTGACACCCCCGTGTGTCTCAGCCCCCGCTGCACAGTGACACCCCCGTGTATCTCAGCCCCCGCTGCACAGTGACACCCCCGTGTGTCTCAGCCCCCGCTGCACAGTGACACCCCCGTGTATCTCAGCCCCCGCTGCACAGTGACACCCCCGTGTGTCTCAGCCCCCGCTGCACAGTGACACCCCCGTGTGTCTCAGCCCCCGCTGCACAGTGACACCCCCGTGTGTCTCAGCCCCCGCTGCACAGTGACACCCCCGTGTGTCTCAGCCCCCGCTGCACAGTGACACCCCCGTGTGTCTCAGCCCCCGCTGCACAGTGACACCCCCGTGTGTCTCAGCCCCCGCTGCACAGTGACACCCCCGTGTGTCTCAGCCCCCGCTGCACAGTGACACCCCCGTGTCTCTCAGCCCCCGCTGCACAGTGACACCCCCGTGTGTCTCAGCCCCCGCTGCACAGTGACACCCCCGTGTGTCTCAGCCCCCGCTGCACAGTGACACCCCCGTGTATCTCAGCCCCCGCTGCACAGTGACACCCCCGTGTGTCTCAGCCCCCGCTGCACAGTGACACCCCCGTGTGTCTCAGCCCCCGCTGCACAGTGACACCCCCGTGTGTCTCAGCCCCCGCTGCACAGTGACACCCCCGTGTGTCTCAGCCCCCGCTGCACAGTGACACCCCCGTGTGTCTCAGCCCCCGCTGCACAGTGACACCCCCGTGTGTCTCAGCCCCCGCTGCACAGTGACACCCCCGTGTGTCTCAGCCCCCGCTGCACAGTGACACCCCCGTGTGTCTCAGCCCCCGCTGCACAGTGACACCCCCGTGTGTCTCAGCCCCCGCTGCACAGTGACACCCCCGTGTGTCTCAGCCCCCGCTGCACAGTGACACCCCCGTGTGTCTCAGCCCCCGCTGCACAGTGACACCCCCGTGTGTCTCAGCCCCCGCTGCACAGTGACACCCCCGTGTGTCTCAGCCCCCGCTGCACAGTGACACCCCCGTGTGTCTCAGCCCCCGCTGCACAGTGACACCCCCGTGTATCTCAGCCCCCGCTGCACAGTGACACCCCCGTGTGTCTCAGCCCCCGCTGCACAGTGACACCCCCGTGTATCTCAGCCCCCGCTGCACAGTGACACCCCCGTGTGTCTCAGCCCCCGCTGCACAGTGACACCCCCGTGTGTCTCAGCCCCCGCTGCACAGTGACACCCCCGTGTGTCTCAGCCCCCGCTGCACAGTGACACCCCCGTGTGTCTCAGCCCCCGCTGCACAGTGACACCCCCGTGTATCTCAGCCCCCGCTGCACAGTGACACCCCCGTGTGTCTCAGCCCCCGCTGCACAGTGACACCCCCGTGTATCTCAGCCCCCGCTGCACAGTGACACCCCCGTGTGTCTCAGCCCCCGCTGCACAGTGACACCCCCGTGTGTCTCAGCCCCCGCTGCACAGTGACACCCCCGTGTGTCTCAGCCCCCGCTGCACAGTGACACCCCCGTGTATCTCAGCCCCCGCTGCACAGTGACACCCCCGTGTGTCTCAGCCCCCGCTGCACAGTGACACCCCCGTGTGTCTCAGCCCCCGCTGCACAGTGACACCCCCGTGTGTCTCAGCCCCCGCTGCACAGTGACACCCCCGTGTGTCTCAGCCCCCGCTGCACAGTGACACCCCCGTGTGTCTCAGCCCCCGCTGCACAGTGACACCCCCGTGTGTCTCAGCCCCCGCTGCACAGTGACACCCCCGTGTATCTCAGCCCCCGCTGCACAGTGACACCCCCGTGTGTCTCAGCCCCCGCTGCACAGTGACACCCCCGTGTGTCTCAGCCCCCGCTGCACAGTGACACCCCCGTGTGTCTCAGCCCCCGCTGCACAGTGACACCCCCGTGTATCTCGGCCCCCGCTGCACAGTGACACCCCCGTGTATCTCAGCCCCCGCTGCACAGTGACACCCCCGTGTGTCTCAGCCCCCGCTGCACAGTGACACCCCCGTGTGTCTCAGCCCCCGCTGCACAGTGACACCCCCGTGTATCTCAGCCCCCGCTGCACAGTGACACCCCCGTGTGTCTCAGCCCCCGCTGCACAGTGACACCCCGTGTATCTCACCTTCGTGCACGCCACAAGCTGCGACGTGGACAGGGCGCACTGCGTTGCCGCTGTGATGACTTGCGCCTGCTGCACGGGATCCTCTGTGCGCTCCGCCACGTTCTTGGCTTTAAGGACGAGAGCGGCTGCTGCACTCGCTACTGCTTTAGCCAGCTGCATCAGCATGTCCTGGGGGGGGGGGGGGGAGTTATTAATAAGGAGAGACGGGAAGGCCGCCGCCAACCTCACTCACACAGCGGGAGGAGATGCAACGAGAGTAATCCACAGAGATCAGATCAAGAACCCGATATCCACCAATCAGATCAAGAACCCGATATCCACCAATCAGATCAAGAACCCGCTATCCACCAATCAGATCAAGAACCCGATATCCACCAATCAGATCAAGAATCCGATATCCACCAATCACATATAGAACCTAATCCCCACCAATCAGATCAAAAACCCGGTCCCCACCAATCAGATCAAGAACCTGGTCCCAACCAATCACATATAGAACCTAATCCCCACCAATCAGATCAAGAACCTGATCCCCACCAATCAGATCAAGGGCCTGGTCCCCACCAATCAGATCAAGGACCTGGTCCCCACCAATCAGATCAAGAACTTGATCCCCACCAATCAATCTAGAACCCCAATCCCCACCAATCAACAGCCAGATACCAATGAACACAATTAGAAATTGCTGATCAGAACAAGAAACCCATTATTAGAGCCAGAACCAGACACCAGGAGGTGGCAGAGGGAGTGAGCGGAGAGAGGGGACACTCGCTCGCCCCCCGCCCCTCATGTTACCGTTCTCTGCTCAGAAGGGATAACCGTGCGAGTGGCTCTGGCTGCAGAAATCTGGGGGGAATCCACAAGAAGCCGCGGTTACTGGGGGGGGGGGAGGGAAGCCGCGGTTACTGGGGGGGGAGCCGCGGTTACTGGAGAGGGGGGACGGAAGCCGCGGTTACTGGGGGGGGGGAGAGCCGCGGTTACTGGGGGGGGAGCCGCGGTTACTGGAGAGGGGGGACGGAAGCCGCGGTTACTGGGGGGGGGGAGAGCCGCGGTTACTGGGGGGGGGGGGGGAGAGCCCCGGTTACTGGAGGGGGGGGGGAGCCGTGGTTACTGGGGGGGGAGGGAAGCCGCGGTTACTGGGGGGGGGGGAAGCCGCGGCTATTGGGGGGGTGGGAGAGCCGCGGTTACTGGGGGGGGGGGAGCCGTGGTTACTGGGGGGGGAAGCCGCGGTTACTGGGGGGGGGAGGGAAGCCGTGGTTACTGGGGGGGGGGGAGCCGCGGTTACTGGGTGAGAGGGGGGAGGGAAGCCGTGGTTACTGGGTGAGAGGGAGGGAAGCCGCGGTTACTGGGTGAGAGGGAGGGAAGCCGCGGTTACTGGGTGAGAGGGAGGGAAGCCGCGGTTACTGGGTGAGAGGGGGGAGGGAAGCCGCGGTTACTGGGTGAGAGGGAGGGAAGCCGCGGTTACTGGGTGAGAGGGAGGGAAGCCGCGGTTACTGGGTGAGAGGGGGGAGGGAAGCCGCGGTTACTAGGTGAGAGGGAGGGAAGCCGCGGTTACTAGGTGAGAGGGAGGGAAGCCGCGGTTACTGGGTGAGAGGGGGGAAGGAAGCCGCGGTTACTGGGTGAGAGGGAGGGAAGCCGCGGTTACTGGGTGAGAGGGGGGAGGGAAGCCGCGGTTACTAGGTGAGAGGGAGGGAAGCCGCGGTTACTAGGTGAGAGGGAGGGAAGCCGCTGTTACTGGGTGAGAGGGGGGAAGGAATCCGCGGTTACTGGGTGAGAGGGAGGGAAGCCGCGGTTACTGGGTGAGAGGGAGGGAAGGAAGCCGCGGTTACTGGGTGAGAAGGGGGAAGGAAGCCGCGGTTACTGGGTGAGAGGGAGGGAAGCCGCGGTTACTGGGTGAGAGGGGGGAAGGAAACCGCGGTTACTGGGTGAGAGGGGGGAAGGAAACCGCGGTTACTGGGTGAGAGGGGGGAAGGAAGCCGCGGTTACTGGGTGAGAGGGGGGAAGGAAGCCGCGGTTACTGGGTGAGAGGGAGGGAAGCCGCGGTTACTGGGTGAGAGGGGGGAGGGAAGCCGCGGTTACTAGGTGAGAGGGAGGGAAGCCGCGGTTACTGGGTGAGAGGGAGGGAAGCCGCGGTTACTGGGTGAGAGGGGGGAAGGAAGCCGCGGTTACTGGGTGAGAGGGAGGGAAGCCGCGGTTACTGGGTGAGAGGGGGGAGGGAAGCCGCGGTTACTGGGTGAGAGGGAGGGAAGCCGCGGTTACTGGGTGAGAGGGAGGGAAGCCGCGGTTACTAGGTGAGAGGGAGGGAAGCCGCGGTTACTGGGTGAGAGGGGGGAAGGAAGCCGCGGTTACTGGGTGAGAGGGGGGAAGGAATCCGCGGTTACTGAGGAGGGGGGAAGGAAGCCGCGGTTACTGGGTGAGAGGGGGGGGGAGCCGCGGTTACTGGGTGAGAGGGGGGAGGGAAGCCGCGGTTACTAGGTGAGAGGGAGGGAAGCCGCGGTTACTAGGTGAGAGGGAGGGAAGCCGCGGTTACTGGGTGAGAGGGAGGGAAGCCGCGGTTACTGGGTGAGAGGGGGGAAGGAAGCCGCGGTTACTGGGTGAGAGGGGGGAAGGAATCCGCGGTTACTGAGGAGGGGGGAAGGAAGCCGCGGTTACTGGGTGAGAGGGGGGAGGGAAGCCGCGGTTACTAGGTGAGAGGGAGGGAAGCCGCGGTTACTAGGTGAGAGGGAGGGAAGCCGCGGTTACTGGGTGAGAGGGAGGGAAGCCGCGGTTACTGGGTGAGAGGGGGGAGGGAAGCCGCGGTTACTAGGTGAGAGGGAGGGAAGCCGCGGTTACTGGGTGAGAGGGGGGAAGGAAGCCGCGGTTACTGGGTTAGAGGGGGGAAGGAATCCGCGGTTACTGGGGAGGGGGGAAGGAAGCCGCGGTTACTGGGTGAGAGGGGGGGGGAGCCGCGGTTACTGGGTGAGAGGGGGGAGGGAAGCCGCGGTTACTAGGTGAGAGGGAGGGAAGCCGCGGTTACTAGGTGAGAGGGAGGGAAGCCGCGGTTACTGGGTGAGAGGGAGGGAAGCCGCGGTTACTGGGTGAGAGGGGGGAGGGAAGCCGCGGTTACTAGGTGAGAGGGAGGGAAGCCGCGGTTACTGGGTGAGAGGGGGGAAGGAAGCTGCGGTTACTGG